>NC_090735.1:41107807-41110307 GCF_036898095.1 Palaemon carinicauda | reverse complement strand
ATGTTCCTTGTTGTCTGGCCACAACCCAGTTCTTAGGAAATTACAAACTTTACAATAAATGACATAGAAATATTTCCTCAGCAAAAAATCGTTAGTTTAATTACATTGAGGGGTAAGGAGAGGTCGCCAGATATGCCACATGTACTAAAATCGGTGAAATAATCGAGTAATTACAGTTATTAGATCTAATTTTCAATTACATTTTTTATGAAACCAATAGACAATTGATATGTTTCATGGGATGCCATTTATTGTTAGTAAAAAATACGGAAAATAATAACATTGTTACTTTTCGAAAGGCATATCACGGATCCCCCAATGCTCCCTCCCTTACATCGCAACGAGTTTTACTTTAACGCCAATAGATGGCCTCAGAGGCACCTTATTCCAACTAATACAGTCGATTATTTGAGGACCACGTGGGTCAAAAAAGTGTGTGAGGAAGGTAGAGGTTAGAGAATTGGTTGTTGGTATATTGCCCATCGATCGTTCCCTAATTAGGAATGAAATTTTATATCAGAAAATTATGTGAATTTTTCATATGCTATCGGAAACAACCTGTGTTTACTTATGAAAGTGTTTAGTATTTCCTTTCTTCACCAGAACACAGGGATGGCAAGTCTTTTTTTTTTTTATTTTTTTTTTTTGTACAATTGACCAACGTAACAATCATCAGCATAGTTAATGTTGACGTGACGAGTTTGGGACAGCGCTGCCAAATGGAATTTCCTTGAATGGAGAATATCATTATTCATTACAGATTCAAATTATTTAAGGAGTAATAGTTATATACTAAAAGGAGCATGACTATGGTGTAATTTAATGTTCTCATAATCAACGTAATCAACATTGACAAATCTAATAAAAGAAAAGAAAATTGTCACATTTCTGTGTCTTCACCAACGTCTGACTGTTGTGTCATCCACCTGCGAATTTGTGTTTGGTAATAAGGGCGTTCCAAGGTGTAAATCAGTTATAAATTTAACCTTATCATAGTTTTCTTAGTAAATGTATGCATGTCAGTAGAGAGAGAGAGAGAGAGAGAGAGAGAGAGAGAGAGAGAGAGAGAGAGAGAGAGAGAGAGAGAGAGAGAGAGAGAGAGAGGCCACCTACTAAACAGGGATGCTGATGATCTCTGCTAATGAATCAGGAGAGACGGAGTATACCTATAACCAGAAGAGCCAATGTTCATTTTTATAAGTGGAATGTGGATGTTGCATTAAGCTATTAAAGATATATGATAATTAATTGTCAACATTTATTTTTATTTGCATAAATATTGATAGTGATGTTTTTAAGGAATTTGGTGCTGGGCATAGAGTTGATGTATTTTGAAGTGAAGGAAATATAATCATACATGATTATAATGTCTCCGAGATTAATGATAATATAAACAAATTTATGCTCTACACAAAAGTGTTTTTTTTTTTTCAAATCATTACCAATGAATCATGAGAAAGATTTCCTAGTTTCTTTTTTTTTTTTTTTTTTTTTTTTTTTTTTTTTTTTTTTTTTTTTTTTTACATTTTTGGTTCGATGGAGTGGTTAAAATTTTTTCTCGAGTTGTTGGATGTCAAGAAAGGTTAGTCGAGATTTATTTTTTCAAAGTATTAAAAACGTTTTTCAAATAAGTTACAAATACCCCATAATTGATAGAATGGGAAAAAAAGGTTAGGCTGGTCTAAACGCTCAAATGTGTATACTTATTTCTATCGGTCATAGGTTCGAGTCCTTGTCCAGGCAGAAATAATTACTATTATAGGAATTTCCCTAAGCCTTTGAGATCCCAAGACACAGCGAATTTGATATTAAGGAGTATTCGTATCTCATTTGAGAAATTTATATATATATATATATATATATATATATATATATATATATATATATATATACATTATATATATATATATATATATATATATATATATATATATATATATATATATATATATATATATATATGTATGTGTATATAATATATTTATATATATATATATATATATATATATATATATATATTATATATATACATATATATATATATATATATATATATATATATATATATATATATATATATATATATATATATATATATATATACATACATATATATATATATATATATATATATATATATATATATATATATATATATATATATACTACTGAATAGGTATCACTAACATTCGTGATTTTAATCGATGTGAATATCAACCACAATGGCATTTGACTTCGATTTATATCCTTGGGAATTTATCGCCACAGGAAAATTCATTTATAATAATTGCCTCTGGTTGTGCAAAGGATTCGAACCTATGCCCTGGGCCGAAACAATGCCATCAGGGATGATTTCATCAATCGAGCTATCAAGAAAAATATAACTTCATATGAGGTCTATCGTACATATGCCTATCAAATTCAGTAATCTATTCTTAGACTCGAAATTAACCCATCAGACACCCTTTTAAAACTTTAGCTCCACGCTCAAAAAACTCTT
>NC_090735.1:41097051-41104551 GCF_036898095.1 Palaemon carinicauda | reverse complement strand
ACCTAATCTCCTTTGATGGTGTTTTGCTGTAATTGAATACAGAATTATCAGAACTCGACTTTATAAAAAAATATTCCTATCAACCTTTCAAAAAAAAAAATAAAATAAATAAATAAATAAATAAATGTTTCAAACCAAACGTTATTTGATTTCCTACCGAACAAATCCCCCAAAATTTGCAATAGATTTTTATTGTCTGTTGTAGTGGAAAATTGATTCATGATTTCAAAGAGGTGGATGACATTTGAATAAACAATCATTTATTGATAGGAGGGCATCAGGAAAAATTTATGCAATTATTGTTACAACATGATGCATCTCACATCTCAAAGTGCTGTTTCCCGGCACGTGTTTTTATCAGAATGTTTTTTTTTTTTTTTTTTGTGTTGTGCCCAGACGGTGGGAAGTGTTTAGATTTCATCATTCCATTATATATATATATATATATATATATATATACATATACACATATATATATATATATATATATATGCATAATCCCAGAAAGAAAACTCATAATTTTACCGAGAATTCCTCAACGATATGTTACAAAAAAAAAAAAAAAAAAAAAAGTAAAAACTTGTTTCGTGTAAACTTTTCAATATCGTCTTTGTGCACATTTTGGTGTGATTTGTCAAACATAATGCGTAATATCCCACCAGGAAAAATCTAAGGGAATTTCTCGTTGAATTATATTATGGTCATATGAGGGAGAAAATAGCGCATCCCAACCTCATTACTCTGACAAAAGTGCGTTTTTTTAACGCGTTTTATTCGCTCAGTTTCCCTGACGCTTTACTTATGACGAGAATTTGCTTAAAATAGTTTAATATACAAGATTTTTTAACTAAGATTTTCAGGAATATCTATAGAAAATAGAATATCTGGTAGTCTATGATAGATTTTTATAGTAGAATTGTGTTCTGAAACATAGAGGTTTTCAGTCTTGTAATATAATGCGTGGTTTTCTTTTTTGTGGGGACCGTTATTATTATATCAATTATCTTTTGACGAAGCAATTGTATTCTTAGGTATAGCTACTATAAAATCGAAATAAAGAATTAATAAGAAATTAGATTAACAAAGAAAAAATCTACAGCTGAAGAAAAAAGAATATTCCTTTCATAATATTTAATAATAATGATTATGAATACTTACGATTAAAGTGTCTTTGTTCCTCTTAAATGTTTTTTTTTTTTTTTTTTTTTTTTTTTTTTTTTACTTTTCGTAAAATTTCCAGTAACACTTCACATTTCAAATATCATTTTCCAAAAAAGGTGTAGGGTTTTTATTAATGAGAGGATGGTGTTTCCATAATTTTTTTTCTGACAGTCACTGCTTCCTGAAGTGATGAGGCTTAACACGTACAGCGAATCGCTAAGAAGATTTGATAACTCTGCAAAAAAAAAATATGATGACAAGGAATCAGTTTTTATGTTGTCTATTTGTTGATGTACAAAAAGGCGTATATTATTATTATTATTATTATTATTATTATTATTATTATTATTATTATTATTATTATTATTATTATTATTATTATTATTATTACTAACTACTCATAATAACAAAAGTGATACAATGTACAATAATAACTACCGTAAGGTGTTAACTTTCTTGTATGATTTTAAAGTTAAATACTAACATGTCATCATTTCAATTATAATGATAGTGATGAAGGATTATGATAATGGAAGTGAAAAGAACTTTAAGTAGATTTCTTGTAAAAATTAAAATAAAGATATGGATTTCATTGAAAAATTTATAACTTTCATTATATTTCCGCCTAAGACCACACCATTCTGTGTCTGTCTGTCTCTGTCTGTTTTCTGTCTGTGTCTGTCTCACAAACATGCACACAAGGCTTCCGGAATATACTCTCTCTCTCTCTCTCTCTCTCTCTCTCTCTCTCTCTCTCTCTCTCTCTCATAAACATACACATAAGGATTCTGGAATATAATTTTCTCACTATTTTTGCTGGAACAACAACAGATGACGCTGTCACAGACAAAATTCTGCTTGGCCTTTACGAAATTTCAGGCAAAACAGCCATAATTTTCCACCTGTCTCGTATAGTGCTTGAATGAAAACATTTCTTTTTCAACACTTTATGCTCACCATATTTTTTAACCAATTTCCGTGAAGAAGTGTCTCTTCCTTTTACATGAATGTAATATTACTGTTTCTAGTATTCCCCTTTCTGTTTATTTACTTTTTCTTTATTATCATCATATTTATTAACATGTTTATCACTAGTGTAGGGATGAAAGATTTTGACATCTCTAATTAGCAGTGTTACTTTCCAAAATATTTCTAACGAGAATTTTTTTTCTGTTTTCTTCTTCACAGGAACATGTCCTCTATAAATCAATTCTAAGAAGTATTATTCTATTTAAAGTGTTCTTCATTAGTTTGTAAAATGTTGGAAAGTTATTGTTCTCCGTGTTAATCATCCCTATAAAATAAAGAGCAAGTATATATATATATATATATATTATATAATATATATAATATATATATATTCAAATAATCCATATATATTTTTGATACATTAATGTCTGGATTCTCTTAACGACCTCGGGATCAGACCCCAGGTGAAATCACACAAAGACAAGAGCTTGTGACTGGCCGGGAATCGAACCCTGGTCGGCAAGCTTGTATAGACAGTGGCTAAACCACTTGGCCACGAAGAAAGATAAAAGTCAATGACAATTCTTCTGTACTTATACCTGTCGAATTCAAGTGTTTTGTACTGAGAATTTAAATCAACCTATCTTCACCATCGTAGCTAATTGGTAGTTTGTTACTTGGCATTCG
Source organism: Palaemon carinicauda (assembly GCF_036898095.1). Taxonomy (NCBI): domain Eukaryota; kingdom Metazoa; phylum Arthropoda; class Malacostraca; order Decapoda; family Palaemonidae; genus Palaemon; species Palaemon carinicauda. The sequence goes on along the minus strand of NC_090735.1, from coordinate 41,101,734 downwards.
ATTAATGATAAATTTTGCACATTTAGACGTGTTTTTCTTATTCAAATAAGCCATATATTTTTTTGATACATTAATGTCTGGATTCTCTTAACGACCTCGGGATCAGAGCCCCAGGCAAAATCATACAAAGACAAGAGCTTCTGACCGGTCGGGAATCGAACCCTGGTCGCCAAGCTTTTATAGACAGTGACTAAACTACTTGGCCACGAAGAAAGATAAAAGTCAATGATAATTCTTCTGTACTTACACCTGTCGAATTGAGGTGTTTTGTACTTAGAATTGAAATCAACCTATCTTCACGCATACTTGCTCTTTATTATATAAGGGAGATTAACACGAGCAACTATATATATATATATATATATATATACTGTCACGCTCAAGGGGGGGGGGGGGCTTAGTCGTACCCTGGTTAGAGGGGCTACTCTTTGAGGTACACTCGAAAACCACCACATTCCCACAAATTGCAAAACCAGTGGAATGTAGGTAGGAGAGGGGGAGGGTATGGAAAGGGTTAAATCTGTGTGTGTGTGCGTGTGTCTGTGTATACTGTGTATATGTATATCTATTTGAATATTCAGACCTCATTTTTAACGACTCGGGTACACTATTCTATATGATATGTTCTAACGAATTCCTGTAAAGAATTTTAGATGAAAAATAGCAACCTCCATAAATTCATCTGACTTTTGCAACAATGTCCCTTGTCTTTGGTTTGGCAAATAGCCTAAGCATTTTAAATTTAAAATGTGATATTTTAGATGAAACAGGGCAAATCTCCTCGCCAAAATCACCAGTTTTCTGTCAGTTTTAGAGGTGGTTGACCTTAGGTTTATAATTCCATTTCCAATAGTGTTGTTAAATATAATGATAAATAGATAAGTCTGGTGATGATTATTCCTATATTTCATGATATTCAGTGATAAGATAAACATCTCCAAAGAGGTTATGAATTATGACAAATATGAAAAGGGAAGATTGTGAAATGACAGTTAAAATATCCTACTTTACTATTGATTTATTTTTGAGTAATTAACTATTATTGTCTAGTCTTGCTTAGTGCCATAGCCTCTGTACCATAGTTTTCCACTCTCTTGGTTTAGAGTTCTCTTGCTTGAGGGTACACTCGGGCACACTCTTCTATCTAATTTTCTCTTCCTCTTGGTTTGGTTAAAGTTTTTATAGTTTATATAGGAAATATTTATCTTAATGTTACTGTTCTTAAAATATTATATTTTTCCTTTTTTCCTTTCCTCACTGGGCTATTTTCCCTGGTGGGGCCTCTGAGCTTATAGCATCCTGCTTTTCCATTTAAGGTTGTAGCTTAGCAAGTAATAATAACAATAACAATAATAATACCAATAACAATACCAATAATAATAATAATAATAATAGTATTTTTAAGCCTCACAAATTTACTTCAAATTTTCTAACCGAAACCAATAAACCGTAATTATTATTTTAGTCGTAATAAGGAAATTCTTAGCATTAGCGCACAGAGGAAAGCAATAATTATCCATTTACACGTGACATTTTGACTGTTTGATTTCGTTATGTGGTTAATGATCTTCAAGCAGCGTTTACTCTCCTCTCTGATGCCACCTCCCGTTTATGGTGGTATTAAACGGACGAGTAATCTATAGTTCTAGACACTTAAGTCTCACCCTAGACGCAGTAATGAGTCATAAGGAGAAGTCGTTTTTGGATTTTATACCGGCTGCACAATTAATGAAACACACACACACACACACATATATATATATATATATATATATACACAGTAGCTTTTCAGTAAATACAGTTTGACTGTTCGTTTTGGTTATTTCTTTGATAGCCTTCAAGGAGGGTTTACTTTCCAATATGACGATAACTACGTCCACTCCCGTTTATGGTGTCATTAAAAGACCTATATTTCCAGCTACTTCGTCTCTCCCTAGACTCAATAAATGCGTCATAGGGTGAAGACGCTGTTGATTTTGTACTTGCTGCTGAATTAAACACACATACAGTATACGAGTATGACATATATTTATGTGTGTGTTCGTATCTGCATGTATTTGTGTCTGTAATCAGGTAGGTGAATCGGTGGATCTTCAAAATTTCAAAGTTGCAGCAAATATTATTATATTGAACAGGCTCACATTAGTGTCTCATCATACTTATATGAGACAAATCTATTTTAATGTTGTTACTGTTCTTAACACACATTTTAATTTTCTACTACTTCACTTGTCGTTTGTTTCCTTATTTCCTTTCCTCACTGGGCTATTTTCCCTGTTGGAGCACTTGGGATTATAACATCTTTTTTTCCTACTAGGGTTATGGCTTAGCTGATAATAATAATAATAATAATAATAATAATAATAATAATAATAATAATAATAATAACAGCAAGAGCAATCAGATATTTCAGACTTCCGCCAATGAATAGTGCCATCATTCAACTAAAGTCACGGACATCGTCTCCTATTTTTGATAAGCTGACTGTAGAGTAGATGTCGAAAATAGCAATGTTGATCAAGAATAGTGATCTTGATCCGTATCACCTTCAAAATTTCATGGTTTCTTCCAATGCATAGTCTCTTTCCAGTGTTAAAATGTGGTGAACATCCACTCTGTCAATTTGTCTGACGTAATAATTAAATTGGTAAAAATAGCAAATCCAGATCTCCAAAATTTAACGGGATCGTCCCATGAACTAAGATCTATTTGTGGTGAAGATTTCGTCAAAATCTGTTAAGTAGGTCTGACGTAATTCTGTCCACAGAAACAGACAAAAACATGAAAAAATAAATACACTAAAAAATAAAACCACCTTTGCGGAGGTAATAATAATGTGAGTTTTTGAGCACGCATTCTAACAGACAGTCTAAAAAAAGAAATGTTTTAGCGCTAAAAATAAATCCACTCATCATTCACGTTAATCCTTCCATTCCTTTATAATTCTCTTAATGTGAAACTACACGATATTCACTGATACGAAAATAATGAAGCGATTTTTCCCCCCAAAAAAGCAGAACACCAAGGAAGAAATGAGCCTAATACATTGCATTTGAACAGTTGTTTCTGACACTAATGGTCATCAGCGAAAGAAAGGAATGTATTTTGTATACTCTTAAAATAAATGAGTAAATATTATAGTTGTAACTATTTTAGTAAATAAATACGAGGCGGAGTATTTTCTCTAATGTTCCTAAGAGGATTACCAACGGCTTCAGAGGGATTTTATGCATCTCAGTCCTAAATGATGATTAAAAAGGTTGATTGCTCATTCTTATGCGGAATAGATGTCTAGATTCTTTTTTCTCGTCTTTTAAATTTTTCTACCTAGGGATATAAAGATATTTTTTAATGTCCTTCTGTCATTCACAATAGGATTCTTTACTTCTTCATGCAGACCGTATGAACTGCAAGCTACATGTGGACGAATATATTTACACGGACACACACAAAGGACTCACCACAGACACTTACACACTATATATATATATATATATATATATATAATATTAAGAGAGAGAGAGAGAGAGAGAGAGAGAGAGAGAGAGAGATTTACATGTGCATGTGTAGGGCTGCAAATAAGTTGCATGATAACAACTACCTTTATCTGAATGTCATCTGTGAATAACTAAAGACTATAAATGAAATACCCTCGTAAATTCTCCATATTTTCATTTGGTTTACGAATGCTTAGCAAAAGAAGCTTTTTAGTACCCTAAGCGCTTAAACAGTTAACAAGGAGAGGAAATCTCCAATTATCATATGTCAAAGCATATCTCATTGAAAGGCAGGAAAACTTCCATCACAAATCCTTGCGATCAAATTTTACTAAACATCTTATCGAGAGTTCCATTTTGGCTCTATCGGTTATAATTCCTACTTCGTGACTGGGTCACGCCAACTATTTCAAAGTTATCGGTTAAAGGTTTAAACTCCACTCATGAATGACAGAGGCAAAGGACAGTGATAGTATTCTATATAGCAAGACAATCTAGAGACTGATCGCTTACACACAATGCTTAGCACCCAAGCCCCTTCTCCAACCAAGCTAGGGGAGCCAGGTGACTCAGCACGTAGACATATAGGCTCTCCCAAGCACAATCCTTATCTTACAAGGATTGCAAGGATGCATACACTACAAGAAACTATCAAACTTGAGCAGGACTCAAACCTCAATCCAGCAATCGTCAGGCAGGGACGTTTCCAATAGGCCACTATAGTCTTATCTGTGGGTTTTTTTATTTTATACCTTCAGCAGATTGCAAGCGGGAAAATGGTGAAATAAGTATGCCCGTCATGGCTATTCTAAAGCATTATATTGAATTATAGCAGTGTTCCATTTCACCACTTTTAAGAGAGTACTCGATCACTATTTTCAATAGGTTTTGTTATCACAAAACTTAATGTTTCTATCGTTCATTATCATCTAGAAAAGAATCAAATTTCCAGTTAGACCTTCAGTCCCTGCTAACCTCGTTCAAGTAACCTACAAATAAATATTTTCACACGTTAAAACACGGAATACTTCGAAAAAAAAATCAATCCTCGAAGAGAGCAAAAATATTAATCAAAGAATATCTCTATTTTTTCTCATAGAAGTAGAGTGATGTAAGAGAGGATTATGCCAAGCTAGTCTGAACAATGCATGTATTATACCTATTCTAAAGCAATGACCATGGTGAC
>NC_090735.1:41084551-41087051 GCF_036898095.1 Palaemon carinicauda | reverse complement strand
TATTGAATTTCATAAATATAATTGTAACCTTGCTAGGAGGTATGAAACCGTAATGAAAATATACTTTTAGGCACAACCTGGAATTTCATATTACATAATTAAGATTTGCGTTTGTAATATTACACCCTGGTAAAATGTTTCAAATGGTTTATATTTATTGTTTCTATAATTTCATAACTGTCACATCGATTGTAGGTAATGTTCAAGTTTCCTATTTTAATATTGCAACGGCTGATTGCAAGCATCCTTGCCTGGTGATCGCCGGACTAGGGTTCGAATCCTCCTCAAACTTTTAGTATTTGTAATTCCACTATCCTTGAGAGCTAAGGATCGAGGTTTTCAGGGAGCCTATAGGTCTTGCTACCGAGTCATCAACAGCCATTGTCTGGTCTTGACTGGGCCTAGCTTGGGTGGAGAGGGGCTTGGGCACTGATCATATGTAATATGGTCAGTCTCTAGGGCATTGTCCTGCTTGATAGAGCAATGTTACTGTCCCCCCTCAGCCATTTATGAGTGGTCTTTTAAACTTTAAATACATAATTTGAAAACTTTGCCAGGTTATATGGATTCTTTTAGCGCTACATTTTTATTGGTAAGAAGTAACTTAAATAACTACTTGCAGTTACAGCGATCACTGCTCACTTAAATATATAAAGTTTTTATATTAATACCATAGTCTAATAAAATCCCATTAATCTATAATTTTTTAGATTGTTATTGCTTTTTCGTTATGGATGGATGGATAGATTTTTGGATACAACTAGCACAAGTTATGACCCTTACAGAAATATGTAAGAAGCCATTTCATCTTTTATATACAGTATATATGTTATAGAGTTTATGTATTAATTCAACTTCTAAAGTCAGTGGCTTATTGCTAGGAATTTTTAACAAATATCTAGAAACGGAAAAAATGATAAATCGTAGTCTAAATAAATCTCATAAGTTCACTTGTGTTTAACAAATACCTGGAGTTCATGGACGTAGTTATACTTGTCGAAAGTAATACTTTATGTCACTCGACATAGTACTGAACATGTAAAGTTTGCTACTAGAATCACTCACTTGTTTGGACACTTCCAGCTAATACTGAAAGGAAACAAACTCTCTTTTGACCCAAACGTTACTGAAATTCACTTTTGAATGAGTGTATCACATGATATAGGTTGTCGTGCGTCAAACCTATGATAGGAATGGGCTCTTATAAAAGGTTTGGTTTCTAGGAACGTATACTGTCAATGTTAGCAAAATAAGTCATTGATTTTATAAGCTAAGGATATCTATTAAAGTAGGATATGTACTTAGATCCCCTCTTCTCTCACTTACGAGATTCAAACCTACCTAGGAACTGTCCTGGACTACTCTCATAACAATTAATCATATTACAGAAATATGGCATATAAATGAAAATTGTGTAGTAGGATATATTTCATATGATATACACTTCTTTAATAAGAATAAAAAAGTAAAATAGTATCCCGAACTAGCTATCTGATCAATGAATATTAAAGGATTGACATTAAAACAACATTTACCACGTGTGGGATAAGCAACCATTGTAAGAGAATGTGTGTGACGTTCAATAATCAAAATCAATATTCTGAATTTATCAATCCATTTAACGATTTAACTCATCTTTATAGCTTTTGCTTCTGGACAAGAATATATTAGCCATTAATATTTGGGAAACAAATTGCTGAAATTAATTTTCATAACTCACGTTTGTGCGAGTTGAATGTATTCATATTGTTAATTTGTGAAATCCTTCAACAGGAAGCTACATCTCTCGTCGTAAACCTCACTAATTCAGGAGTATACGAAACAATTACAGTTTAACTTATAATTTCCCAGGTATTTACAAGGACTTTGGTTGACACCTTTCTACACTAAAAGAAAAAAAAAATGATAAATAAAAAAAAAAAAAAACCGGTAAGTGCCTGGCATGATATATTCCAGGATTTCTTCCGTTTTATAAACGAATATATTGACGTGAAGGAGTGATATTACGGTCACCAGTCCGTAAAAAAAAGATAACAAAGTAAGGTAAAATTACGGTCGCCTGTATTTTACTGGAATGTGGCTGAGAACAGTATATTTTGACGGAGAATCTCCGATTGACATTAAGTTTTCTTTCAACGGTATACATACTCTCAAGAAAAATTGGATGGGCGCAATTGCATACCTATAGTCAAGGAAACAATGTTCGAACAACAAGTGGCTTCCTCCCATTTAGTAATTCAGATGGATCCATGTTTGGGCTGCACCGTAACTGGTTGTGCCATCTGGCAATCGTGCCCTGATAGTCTTCGTTCGGATATAATGTCGATGTCATATGTGGTCGGAATGGGAACATCGTCTATCATGAAGGGATAAGGCATTCTCGTCCCTCTGTCTGGATATCTACTGTGAACATTTCTATTACAATTTTACTTTTGTAATTTTACAGATTTGGGTTGGAGAATAAACATATAGCTCTGGATTTGTTATGGTACAGATTGTT
>NC_090735.1:41064551-41074551 GCF_036898095.1 Palaemon carinicauda | reverse complement strand
CGTTGGGCAAAATGTCACTTGCAAGGAAGTGGGAATGCTATTCTCAATATTTATTTTTCTATATAACAATTGTATATCCTTCAAGTATGGACATGAATTTATCACCTGTTTTAAGCTATTTTTGTAATTTACGCCTCTGTATATGTAATGCTTGATTCTTATCAAATCATTTATTTTCTCGTAAACTTTATGGTAATATCATTAACTGAAAAATGATTGCAAAAATCTGTCAGCCTCTTATGAAGCAAGTTTTCATATGTCGACACATGAAAATTACATAATGTTCTAAGTCCTTCCTATGAATAGATTTAAATCTAACCTCGGGATTATAACATTCAATTAATGACTGGAGGGGAGAATAGGTATTCTTATTTCACTGTTGAATAGGGACATCCATTTGGTAGCTAATTCCTTTATGGTCTCTTTTATTCAATCCTTATCGAATTGATTAATTGTCAAAGAGGGTACATTATGCGTTAATGCATGTGATGGAACAGTAGATAATCATTGTATAAAAGAATGGAGTAATACTATTTTAGCTGAAACAATTTTTTTTTTCTCTTCGTTTATCAATTATTCTAACGAACATTTCAGATGTTGGGTTAAATTTCTATTAGTTTTATATTAATGCAAGTCAGTAATAATATATCCCTGAAGAGATAAAAAGTAGTATTGTTATTTACTTGAAAGAATTTAACCTGAATTGCATTAATCAAAATGCATTTAAGATTGAATATATATATATATATATATATATATATATATATATATATATATATATATATATATATATATATATATATATATATATATATATAGTTCGTATTATAATGACACAGTCATCATAAGCTACTTTGACATAAAGCTCTCTTTATGGCTTTAAAAAGAAGAAATACCCAGTTTTTCATATCCTTTCTTCATCCGACCTATTTACTGCGGAGATTTTCCTCCTAAAATAAACATTACCCTTCAGATAGTTGGGAAAATTTTCTTCCGAGAATACATAAAGATTCAGACAAATAAATTTTTTTTTTCTTTTTCAACTCTTGATTCCCACTGTTCTTAAAGGAGCATTCAACATCATAGATATTACATTTATTAAATCATTATTTTTATATTCACGATATATTAAATATTGGCGATTTAAAGAGAATGTGTGTGGTTGTAAATAAAGTAAATTACCTAGTATTTGAAGAGGCTATTCATAACCAACTAATCATGGATTTTTATAAGCATTCATAGGCAACCACTATGATTTCCATATATTACTTACAATTACATATATATGTTATGGATTAATCACATTGACTTCATGTAATCTATAACCATAATTTTCATCCAACTTTTAGATCGAGTAATAAAATAATTACTATACATACAAGAACAAAGAAATCGTATTAAACAGCAGAACAGTCAACCAGAAGTTTGAACACATATCTCTCTCAGTACTATGTAAATGACCGATATCATTTACCTTTTACTTTTTCTGGTTTCATTCATGATGCTATCGTAATAGAACGAAGTGAGGTAAATAAATGTTCCTTTAGACGTTACATCTGTCAATAAAACTTGGATGTAATGTTTGTCTATCATCATCGAAGAACGATTTCTTATGTGGAAATACTTTGAACTATCATAGCGTCGTTGAAATTTTGGCTAAAAGTAATGGACAAGATTGCATGGAATAAAACCATTTGGATAGGATTAATCTTTAGGTTTCATAATATGGTGGGTTAAATAGTTTTGAAGCAAATTAAAAAGTGAAAACTTTAATGAAACGCCATTTTCTTTTGTGCAAGAAAAATTACTCAACTTGTACTGTATATACAAAAGCTGAAATTATAATGGAGTAATTTACGTTCTTGATATGCATGACTGCTATAATTCTTGTGTTGATTTTCACCAATATTGTAAAATGATTACCATATATAATAAACGATTCAAAAAACAGAGAGAGGCTGAAGAAAATCCCAAAGGAAATTAGGTTCCCTGTTCTTTCTCAAACTTTCGTCATAAGGTTATCTCTATTCTCTTGACGGTGAAGACAAACTATCAGATTATGACGCATAAGGTTTTATTCGTCAATAAACTTGGCTTTTGGGATAAAAATTTGTCACTGATGGTCAATTTCTGCTAATTAAGGTTATAAAGGAAAAAAATTCAATTTTCGATCTTCATTTGGTGTTGGTTTAAAATATGTAACAATCTCAAACAATCTTAAATCTTCTGAATAAATAGTAGCCTCTACTGAAATTAAATGCGTAATAATATAAATTTTTCGATCAGTTAACATAACTTGAGTGAACTTTGTTTGTATACTAAAACTGTACTTAATATATTCCCGTCATATTAACAAATAAAAAAAATCTTGATCGATTCACTTCAATATTGGAATGCAAAATTATAAACTTCTAAAAGAATTTATTAAGGATTTTTTTTCTTCATTCACCTATTGATCAACATGAATATTTAAACGCTTTTGAATGATATCATTTAAAAGAAATTCCATTAACCAAATGTAAGAGGCATATTAGATATATTTTAACCACTAATAGAAATTTAACAAATGATTAATAAGAAAAATATGATTTCTATGAGCTTTATCTTTTGAGAACGAAGCTAAATGATCTCTTTTCTTTCCTGCATTCTCCGTCATGAATATGCTATCCTTACCTAAAAGATTCTGAAAAAGAATTAGAATGTTTGCATATGACATAAAAGATTATGTCCCCCATTAAAACAGGGTTCTGGGATCGTCTCTTAGCACTGATGGTCAAGTTCTCATGATCATTGAGGACATTCATTGACGAATGAATATTTTTTTCTCATAAGATACGCTCCTTGCCGTATATGTGCTGCAGTACAGTAAGTCGCCATGTCAGACTTTCGCAAAAAAAAAAAAAAAAAATAAAAAAAAAAAAAAAAAATAAATAAATAAATCATTGAGCTGAGCACTTCTGATTTTAATCAATTCAAATATCAACCAAAATGTGATTTAATATCAAATGCTACTTTTGCGAATGCATACCCACTGGATATATAGTTATGGTAACAACTTCTGGTTGGGCAAGGATTCAAACCATGCAAGCAGGGACTCTACCCATGTCAAATATAAACTAGTGAGATACTACAAAACAATAATATCAATATAAAGATATTGGACAAGAAATATTGTCTCATTTATACTCGGAAAGAAAATTCTTACCATAGAGATGCTTTTGAGAGTCGTCTTTTTCAATTGCTTCATTCCAAAGCGTTCTGTATCGACCCACCTCTGGACACCTTTTGTCCCGTATTTTTAATATGTGAATTTATAGTGAAAGTTTAGTTCTAATGTTCTTCAAAGCTGCAAAACATGCTTGAATGTTATGTTGTGATGATTTGACACATGTAATGAACTCCTGTTTGTAACAAAATCTACAATGAACACGCATACAAAAGAGAAGTCAATGAACTTAGGTCTTGGAAAATCTTGTTCCAAGTCGGTTAGGGTAAGCAACATTCATCTTGGCAATTCTCATACATTTTGCTATGCAAGAGCATTAGCTATTTTATTTCACCATATCATATTGATATTGTCTCAAACCCTGAATTTGAATCATAATCTATTTGGACTCAATTTAAATGTTTTAAAGATTGATCATGAATGGCAGAGGCAATAGACAGGACAAGTTCGTAGTTTGGTTTGGGGGAGTCATCAGCAGCCATTGGCTGGCCCTCCCTGGTCCTACCATGGAGCTGATCATGATATTATTATTATTATTATTATTATTATTATTATTATTATTATTATTATTATTATTATTATTATTATTATTATGTAAACTGTAATCCCTAGTTGGAAAAGCAAGATGCTATAACAGAAAGTCCCTGTGTCACACTATCAGAAAAAAAAGCCTTATTGAGCTGAGCACTTGGAATACGCTCCATACAGGACATATGAACCAGTACAGAAAGTCACTATGTCACAGTATCTCAGAAAAAAAAAAAAATCCATTACTGAACTGAACACTGAGAATACACTCCATACAGTACAGAAAGTCGCCGTGTCACACTTTCTCAGAAAATAAATCCATCATTGAGGTGAACACGAGTAATACGCTCCTTACAGTACAGATGCTCCAGTATAGAAAGTCACTATGTCACAATATCTCAGAAAAAAAATCCATTATTGAGGAGAACACGAGGAATACGCTCCAGTACAGAAAGTCACTATGTCATAATATCTCAGAAAAAAATATTAATTATTTACCTGAACACTTGGAATACACTCCAGTACAGAACAGATGCTCCATTACAGAAAGTTCCACTTTATCAGAAAACAATCCATCACTGAACTGACATTCTGAACACGTTCCATACAGTACAGATTATCCAATACAGAAAGTCACTACGTCATAATATCTCAAAAAGTCCATTATTGAGGGGAACACGTGGAACACGCTCTAGACAGTACAGACACACCAGTACAGAAAGTCGCCGTGTTTCACTTTCTCAGAAGATATCCATTTCTGAACTGAACACTTGGGAATATGCTCCAGTACAGTACAGATGCTCCAGGACAGAGAGTCACTATGTTACAAGATCTCAAAGAAATCCATTATTGGGGTGAATACGTGGAATAGGCTCAACACAGTACATATGTTCCATTACAGAAAGTTACGATGTCACACTATCTCAGAAAAATATTTTATACTGTGTGTATATTGTTTGTCATCGGAGAATATTTACATTTACTACCGTTTTTCTTCTTTCTATATTCTGATTCAACCACACATTTCTTGCATTCACATTCTCTTACTCATTCAGTGGTCGTTACTTACTAATAAACTGCAATTCTCTCTCTCTTCCAGAACATAATCCAGTTATACCGGGAACAATGACAGTATCCCGGTGTATTGTATTTTACTGTTTCCAATATTTGTAATTATATCCCATTTTCTATAACAAGTAAATATAACTATGTTTTTATTTCTAGAACATGAGTCTATACATACTTCACTTGTTTATAATACTTGCAGCATTTCGAAATTAAATCTTAACCGAGATCTAAAGACGGTTTACAGATTTCTTGTTATTGTATTTTCAGTTATTGCCCAAAGTAAACAGCGTATAACGAGTCCATTTGCCTTTTTGTTGTAAGTTTTCACCTCACTTAAGTCAATTTATTTGGTTTTAGAATAATTTTATCATATTTTTTGCTAGAAATTTCGTACATATAAACACAATAAATTTATTTGAAATATTTCTCTTCAATTTTTTTTTTTTATGAGATAGCAATATTATGAAAATAGTTTATCTGGATTCCATTCTCTGCAGAAGCATCTTATCTTTCACTTTCAATATATCCCAGTTTTTATTTATAATTTTATATATTTCCGATGACATGACCTAGGCCTATGCTAATGGTTTTATGATAACATAACGATTGTAAAGGTGCACATAGTAGAGAACCATTACAATAATTTAAAGAACATTCAATCGATTTATATTACGTATTTTTAATAATTGTCTTATTGTTTTTAAATTAATATTAAGGTTATTATCATTATCACTGTTATTTTTATTACCGTTATCATAATTACTATTATCATCTTTAGTACTGTAGCAGTAATGGTACAGGCAGTAACAGAATCAGAATCAGTACTAGCATTACAATCATAATTTGTTTATAGTGTTATTTTTACTATTGTCACTATCGCAATCTTAATAAATGTTTACTGTTGTTACATCTCATATTCATATAGTTATCATTAATCATAAATGCATTTGGTGTAATTTCAATCGAAGCAAGCAAGCCTTTAAAGCCAACAAATCTAACAGGTCATCAGTTTTTAAAGTGATTATTTTTTGGCATAGTGAAAGGCTCAAAGGATAAAAACTCAATTGTATAAAAAATCTAAAAGAAAAAAAAAGAGTGCATAATACTATTCCCAATCTTTTGAGAACCAATACCAGTTATACTTCATGTTGCCCTTTTAAAAGTTTTCTTTGCAAAACAAATACTTTTGACGGGAAAAAAAATCACAAAAAAGAAAACGAGGGAGGGATGGATTTTGTCGGAAACTTTATGGTAAAGGGATCTATATATATATATATATATATATATATATATATATATATATATATATATATATATATATATATATATATATATATATATATATATATATATATATATATATATATATATATATATATATAGTATACACAAAATTATATTTAATGATATTTTTTCATATTTAATCGTGTCTATATTTATTCACATAAGCCCAGTGGTAGGTCATTGGAACCACAGTTTTCTTGATCCGAGTTCGAACCCTTAGCCAACCAGAAGGTATTTGCAGCTTATATATATATATATATATATATATATATATATATATATATATATGTATATATATACATACACATATGTTCATGTATATGTATAATGTTATATATATATATATATATATATATGTATAAATAAATATGTATATAAATTATATATATATATATATATATATATATATATATATATATATATATATATATATATAAATATATATACATATATATATATATATATATATATATATATATATATATATATATATATATATGTATATATATATATATATATATATATATATATATATATATATATATATATATATATATATATATATATATAAAGTATCTATATATATATATATATATATATATATATATATATATATATATATATATATATACATATATATATGTGTATATATACGTGTGTATATATATATATATATATATATATATATATATATATATATATATATATATATATATATATATAGTACATATATATATATATTTATATATATAAATATATATATATATATATATATATATATATATATATATATATATATATATATATATATATATATATATATATATATATATATTACATATGGCATGTTAACCTCTTGAGTACATATCTCACATAAGGTCAGATCAGCTTCAGCTTGGCCTGGCAATTCTGAAAATATATAAGAAATGAAACACAACTATCTTCGCTTCCTAGAAAGTTATTTAGGGAAACTCTAACCACATCGCTTAGGTTTTTTTGTTACTGGAATTACCACCTGTTACCGAGAAAAAAATTCTTGAGTTCGTAAACGAGTAGCAAATAATTTAGAAAAGACAGTTTCTCTGCTGAGCATAATTTTCATAATACCTGCTACCTATGGTTACAATCTCAACATTCGTCAGCTTGGAGAATTTAATAACTGTCTAATTTCTATTTCTAAATATCATATATACCGGAGTAAGAATATTTTTTCACTAATTATGCAGACTAATTTTTAGATAATATATATTTTCAAATGAACTATGGTTATAATGTGAGTATCATGTAACGTTGTACCTTGTTTTTGTGCGTTATATGAAAAATGACTGTGGTCATCTTGAGACGCAAGGAAGGAATGAATAAATCATGCTCTCTCTCTCTCTCTCTCTCTCTCTCTCTCTCTCTCTCTCTCTCTCTCTCTCTCTCTCTCTCTTACCACACACACAATACACACACTTACATGTACACACAACACACACACATACACACACATACACACACACACATATATATATACAGTATATTGTATGATTTTCCAACAAAGGTTGTATTTTAGCTAGCAATATTATATACAAATGTATACACACACACACACGTAGCTTTGTGTGTATTTGTGACTGCTTGCCCGTTTGTACGAGTAGGCACTTTTTTCTGAATGCATACACGTATCTGGAAATTTCAACCTCTGACAGCTAAAAGAGGATATTTGAATATAAGTGGCTCTTCTCCTCTCAGAGAGAGAAGCAAAGAAGGTTTAGGCTCTCTGAAGGAGATTTGCATGATACAGAGAAGAAGGTGCATTATTTACTTATCTGGGACGTCCTTTGAAGATGTGAAAGACGTCTAGTGCTTTTATTCTTCCTTTTTTGAGTCATATATAAGAATATTGTATATAATTCTTATTTACTAGTGTATGCGACCCGTCGAAAATGAAGGCTATATATTTAAATAGATATGCACATAAGCAGCCCTTCTCCCTGGGCTTGACTACCCCTTCTCCTCCTGTCTGAGGGACGGGGAGAGACCGATCAGTTATACGTCTGGCAATAACGCTAAGCATAACCAGAAATATATATACATACAGTAAATATATATACATACAGTATATATATATATATATATATATATATATATATATATATATATATATATATATATATATATATATATATATATATATATATGTGTGTGTGTGTGTGTGTGTGTGTGTGTGTGTGTGTGCGCGCGTATATATAACCAGACACTTACTCTTTATTATGTAGGAGAATTTTTCTGGTTATTTGGATATAAAATATCGTTTTACAAGGCTTTTATGGTTGACTGTAGAATAGATTTTATTGACAGAGAGAGAGAGAGAGAGAGAGAGAGAGAGAGAGAGAGAGAGAGAGAGAGAGAGAGAGAGAGAGAGAGAGAGAGAGAGTGGATAAATATATCATTATCTCCTGCTACTTATCTTTATAATGATTTTTAAGGAATAAACAGACTGTGAATGAAGCATAACTTGAAATATGCATATGGATGACCGACGAGTAAATCTAAATAACGCAACATGAAATTTCGACAATCGATTGTCGACTAGTGGTAGGGTTGAAATAAAGTTAATGGAACACTTTTCGGGAATTTCAAATGTAAAGTACATACCTAGAATGGCAAAAAAGAAGGATGAAAGTAGTAAGACGAAAGTCACTAAGTACAATCAACATTTTCGAGAATATTTATTTAATTCAATTATTACTTTGGAGGAAGTAGCAGTATTTTCTCTTCGTTCTCTTAGAAGCCATAATTATCATGTATGTTTCCTATTCAAAAGATATTTTACTGTCTTAAACACGGCACTCTTCTGGTTTCTTGGAAACTTCGAGGACTCTCTCTCTCTCTCTCTCTCTCTCTCTCTCTCTCTCTCTCTCTCTCTCTCCTCTCTCTCTCTCTCTCTCTCTCTCTCTCTCTTTTACGAACATACACCTTCCAAAATAAATTTGTATCAAATATCATAACCTCTTTTGGAGACTACTGTCACATTAATGAATTAGAATCAAGTGTCGAAATGAATCACAAAGTTTTTATCATCATAGCTAAGGAGGACAAAAAAAAAAAAAAAAATAAAATAAAAATAAAAAAAAAAGATACAAGGCGTTGAGATTCTGGGAAGGATATTCAATTTTTGTTCTCAAGAGATGAAGTGAAAGGTTTTATGGATCTACATTCGAGTTTTCCATATATCAAATAGCTCTAGGAAAAATATTCTCTCTTAAAAAACAAATAATACGTATGAAAGAGGATGATTGAAGCTGATATTGAGGTTTTTCAATTTACAAAAAGGCTTTCGAGCTATAGAAGAGAAACTTTTTAATATGGTTGTGAAGTTATAGATAGATTTGTTTTTTCATCTCTGAAATATATTCAAAATTTTAGAAACTGGATTTGTTTGGCTAAAAAATCATTATATAACTAATACTTCTATTGTCCTTCAATGCCAGAATTTTCAAGTAAATTTATTTTAAACATACATTCCAATATAACAGCAAGGTAATTCTGAAGTTTCTTGAAGCAATGAGAAAATAATTTAAGGATAAGATGCAAGTGACAAGGTACACTTTATAGAGGATTGACATCTATAATTGGGCTTATGATTAGCTAACAACGAATTTGCTGCGGCTATGAATATACTGTATTTTGGTTAAATTGGCTTTGCTTTTTAGAATATTGGGATCTGCTCTTCATATTTGTGTAATACATATTATCTGTATTTTACATATAATTGTCATAACTTAGAGCCTAATATTCAGAAGAAAAATAGTATTATCGGAATTTTGAAGGTTTCATCAAAAAAAAAAAAAAAAAAAAAAAAAAAAAAAAAAAAAAAAAAATTTAATGTTCTAGTAATCTCATACTTCA
>NC_090735.1:41039551-41059551 GCF_036898095.1 Palaemon carinicauda | reverse complement strand
TCAAAGGAAACCGAAAACTAAAGAACTTGAAAAACTAGAACAGACAGAAGAGAGCAGCAACGAAGAGCCTTTAAACGAACACGTAAAATAGCCTTCAATGCAAGAGGTAAGTCACCATGAAATAGAAGTAAAACAAAAGCCCCTAATACGAGAAATAAGGTCCCTCAAAATACAGGTAAAATACCCCTTAATGCTAGAAATAAGGCACTTCAAAATAGAGGTTAAAAAACCTTAATGTTAGAAATAAGGCATATAGAAATAGAAGTAAAGAGGCCCTGACGCTATAAATAAGGCACATAAAAATAAAGATAAAAGAGCCTCTAATGCCACAAGTAATGGACCTCAAAATCGAGGTCAAACAGCCCATAATGCTGTACATAATGCTCCTAAAAATAGAGGTCAAAAAGCCTCTAATGCTATAAATAAGGCACCTAAAAATAGAGGTCAAAAAGCCTCTAAGCCTCTAATACTAGAAGTAATGCACCTCAAAATAGAGGTCAAAAAGCCTCTAATGCTATAAATAAGGCTCCTAAAAATAGAGGTCAAAGAGCCTCTAATGCTAGAAGTAATGCACCTAAAAATCGATGTAAAAAAGACCCTAATGCTATAAGTAAGGCACCTAAAAATAGAGGTCAAAAAGCCTCTAATGCTACAAGTAATGCACCTCAAAATCGAGGTCAAAAAGCTCCTAATGCTATATATAAGGCTCCTAGAAATAGAGGTCAAAAAGCTCCTAATGCTATAAACAAGGCAGCTAAAAATAGAGGTCAAAGAGCCTCTAATGCTAGAAGTAAAGCACCTCAAAATCGAGGTCAAAAAGACCCTAATGCTATAAATAAAGCACCTAAAAATAGAGGTCAAAGAGCCTCTAATGCTAGAAGTAATGCACCTAAAAATCGAGGTAAAAAAGACCCTAATGCCATAAGTAAGGCAACTAAAAATAGAGGTCAAAGAGCCTCTAATGCTAGAAGTAATGCACCTAAAAATCGAAGTCAAAAAGCTCCTAATTCTATATATAAGGCTCCAAGAAATAGAGGGCAAAAAGCTCCTAATACTAAAAGTAAGGCACCTAAAAAGAGAGGAGAGCCTCTAACGCTAAAAGTAAAGCACCTCAAAATCGAGGTCAAAAAGCCCCTAATGCTAAAAATAAGGCACTTAAAAATAGAGGTCAAAAAGCCTCTAATGCTACAAGTAATGCACCTCAAACTCGAGGTAAAAAAGCTCCTAATGCTATATATAAGGCTCCTAGAAATAGAGGTCAAAAAGCTACTAATGCTATAAATAAGGCACCTAAAAATAGAGGTCAAAGAGCCTCTAGTGCTAGAAGTAATGCACCTAAAAATCGAGGTCAAAAAGACACTAATGCTATAAGTAAGGCACCTAAAAATAAAGGTCAAAGAGCCTCTAATGCTAAAAGTAATGCACCTCAAAATCGAGGTAAAAAAGCTTCTAATGCTATATGGCTCCAAGAAATAGAGGGCAAAAAGCTCCTAATGCTATAAGTAAGGCACCTAAAAAGAGAGGTCAAAGAGCCACTAACGCTAAAAGTAAAGCACCTCAAAATAGAGGTCAAAAAGCCCCTAATGCTAAAAATAAGGCACTTAAAAATAGAGGTCAAGAAGCCTCTAATGCTACAAGTAATGCACCTCAAAATCGAGGTAAAAAAGCTCCTAATTCTATATATAAGGCTCATAGAAATAGAGGTCAAAAAGCTCCTGATGCTATAAATAAGGCACCTAAAAATAGAGGTCAAAGAGACTCTAGTGCTAGAAGTAATGCACCTAAAAATCTAGGTCAAAAAGACACTAATGCTATAAGTAAGGCACCTAAAAATCGAGGTCAAAGAGCCTCTAATGCTAGAAGTAATTCACCTCAAAATCGAGTTAAAAAGCCCCTAATGCTATAAATAAGGCACTAAAAACAAAGGTCAAAGAACCTCTAATGCTAGAGTTAATGCTCCTCACAATAGAGGTCAAAAAGCCCCTAATGCTATAAATAAGGCACCTTAAAATAGAGGTCAAAGAGCCTCTAATGCTACAAGTAATGGACCTCAAAATCGAGGTAAAAAAAAAGCCCCTAATGCTATAAGTAAGACACCAAAAAAGAGAGGTCAACGAGCCTCTAATGCTACAAGTAATGCACCTCAGAATCGAGGTAAAAAAGCCCCTAATACTATATATAAGGCTCCTAAAAGAAAAAGTCAAGAAGCCCCTAATGCTATAAATAAGGCACCTAAAAATCGAGGTCAAAGAAACTCTAATGCTAGAGGTAATGCACCTAAAATCAAGGTCAAAAAGCCCCTAATGCTATAAATAAGGCACCGAAAAATAGAGGTCAAAGAGCCTCTAATGCTACAGGTAATGCACCTCAAAATCGATGTAAAAAAAGCCCCTAATGCTATAAATATAGTTCCTACAAATAGAGGCATAAAAGCTCCTAATGCTATATATAAAGCTCCTAAAAATAGAGGTCAAAGAGCCTTTAATGCTTGAAGTAATGCACCTCAAAATCAAGGCAAAAAAGCACCTAATGCTATAAATAAGGCACCTAAATATAGAGGTCAAAGAGCCTCTAATGCTTGAGGTAATGCACCTCAAAATAGAGGTAAAAAAAAGACCCTAATGCTATAAGCAAGGCACCAAAAAAAGAGAGGTCAAAGAGCCTCTAATGCTAGAAGTAATGCACCTCAAAATCGAGGTCAAAAAGCCCCTAATGCAATATATAAGGCTCCTAAAAGAAGAAGTCAAGAAGCTCCCAATGCTATAAATAAGGCACCTAAAATAGAGGTCAAAGAGCTTCTAATGCTAGAAGTAATGCTCCTCAAAATCAAGATAAAAAAGCCCCTAATGCTATATATAAGGCTCCTAAAAATAGAGGTTAAAAAGTACCTAATACTATAAATAAGACACCTAAAAATAGAGGTCAAAGAGCCTCTAATAAGACACCTCAAAATAGCGGTAAAAAAAAAAAAAAAAAAAAAAAAAACCTAATGCTAGAGATAAGGCACCTCAAAATAGAGGTAAAAAAGTCCCTAGTGGTAGAAACAAGACACCTCAAAATATAGGTCAAAAGGCCCTATTGCTAGGGATAAGGCGCCTAAAAATATAGGTAAGAAAGCTCCTAATGTTAGAGACAAGGCACTTCAAAATATAGGTCAAAATGTACGTAATGCTAGAGATAAGGCATCTAAGAATAATGTCAGAAAGCCCCTAATGTTAGAGGCTACAGATAAGGCCCCTCAAATCAGAGGTCAAAAAGCCCCTAATGCTAGAGATAAGGCACCTAAAAATAGAGTCCATCTTCTTCTTCTATGTCTGCATCTTTTCCCACTTTTATGTGGGGTAGATGTTTCTGGCCAGCGTTCTCCATCTACTTCTGTCCCACACTTCATCGTCGGTTAATCCCTTTGATCGAAGGTCATAAAGCCCCTAAACCTAAAGTTAAGGCACCTAAAAGCAGACGTAAAAAAGGTCCCAATGCTAGAGATAAGGCACCTCAAAATATAGGTAAAAAAAATCCCTTACTGCTGGAGATAAAAAACTTGGCAGCTCATAATCAGAGGTCAAAAAGCCCCTAATGCTATAGATAATGCACCTTAAAAGAGCTCCTAATGCTAGAGATAAGGCACCTCAACCTAGAGGTAAAAAATCCCCTAATGCTAGAGATAAAGCACCACAAAATCAGAGGACTAAAAGCCCCTAATGCTAAAGATTGGGCTGCTAAAAATAGAGGTAAAAAAGCCCCTAATGCTAAAGATTAGGCTGCTAAAAATAGAGGTAAAAAAGCCCCTAATGCTAAAGATTAGGCTGCTAAAAATAGAGGTAAAAAAGCTCCTAATGCTAGAGATAAGGAACCTCAAAATAAGAGGTCAAAAAGGCCCTAATGCTAGAGATAAGGCCCCTCTAAATAAGTGGTAAAAAGTCCCTAAAGCTAGAGATAAGGCACCTCAAAATATAGGTAAAAAAAATCCCTTAATACTGGAGGTAAAACACTTGGCGGCTCATAATCAGAGGTCAAAAAGCCCCCAATGCTATAGATAATGCACCTTAAAAGAGCTCCTAATGCTAGAGATAAGGCACCTCAAAATAAGAGATAAAAAAATCCCCTAATGCTAGAGATAAGGCACCATAAAATCAGAGGACTAAAAGCCCTTAATGCTAAAGATTAAGCTGCTAAAAATAGAGGTAAAAAAGCTCCTAATGCTAGAGATAAGGCACCTCAAAATAAGAGGTCAAAAAGGCCCTAATGTTAGAGATAAGGCCCCTCTAAATAAGTGGTAAAAGTCCCTAAAGCTAGAGATAAGGCACCTCAAAATAGATAAAAAAAAGTCCCTAATTCTAGAGATAAGGCACCTAAAAATAGAGGATAAAAATCCCCTAGTGCTAGAGATGAGACATCTAAAAATGGAGGTAAAAAACCTCTAATGCTAGAGATAAGGCACATCAAAATAGAGGTCAAAATGCCCCTAATGCTAGAGACAAGGCACCTAAAAATAGAGGTCATAAAGCCCATAAAGCTAAAGTTAAGGCACCTAAAAATATAGATGTCATAAAACTAAGGTTAAAACACCTAAAATAGAGGTAAAAAAAACCCTAATGAAAAGATAAGGCACCTCAAAATAGAGGTCAAAGAACCCCAAATGCTAGAAGTAAGGTACCACAAAATAAGAGGTGAAAAGCCCCTGATGCTAGAGGTAAGGAACCTCACCATACAAGCTCTTGTTACTTGACACCCGTCAGTGAGTCCTAGACCTTTCATATATAGCCATCCATGTTCGGACTATATATATATATATATATATATATATATATATATATATATATATATATATATATATATATATATATATATATATATATATATATATATATATATATATATATATATATATATATATATATATATATATATATATATATATATATATATGACTAACACTTGATTTTAATTAATGTAAATATATGACTAACACTTGATTTTAATTAATGTAAATATTAACCACAATAGCATTTGATATGGAATTCTATCTTTGGGAATGTATATCCTCTAGAAATTCATTAATGATAACAGTTTCTGGCTGGGCAGAATTTCGAACCTATGCCTCTTAACCGAAACGATGCTTGCAGAGACTGTAACCAACCATGCTATCAATACAAATACAAGTTTATTACAAGTCTACCGTACATATTCCTGTCGAATTCAGGAATCTGTTCTTAGATTTGAAATAAACTCATCTCCACTATGATAGCTGATTAGTGTTTGGTATCATAGTCGAGAAGGGTTGCTTTCAAGTCTAAGAACAGATTCCTAAATTCGACAGGAATATGTACGGTAGACTTATAATAAACTTGTATATACACACATATATATATATACAGTATAAATATATATATATATATATATATATATATATATATATATATATATATATATATATATATATATATATAATATATATATATATATATATATATATTCTTTTAAGAAATGCAATCGTTTTCTAGAATATTTATCGAAAAATATAAACACACCGATATATTTGAATTCCTTATTACATTTTCATATAGAAGATCCTTAAATATTGTGGAACTGACTATTCCAATTAATATACGTCGGAATGATATATCTTCTCTCTCTCTCTCTCTCTCTCTCTCTCTCTCTCTCTCTCTCTCTCTCTCTCTCATCATCATCACTTCATAAATGTTTATGAGTAAACCTCGTCAAGCCATACATTAAGATCCCCCAATTGCCACCTCTCCACCATCATCTTTAACCCCCACCTAGTTATATCCTTCTACCCCCCCTCCCAACTTGTTTGAGGTTTAAAGGTCTCACAGTTATGATGAGATCCTTCTGGTGAAACTTTTTTTAGTAAATGAAAAACAAAATACTAAGATGACAATATGTCATACAGTTCGCTTTCCAGGTGTTTACGATTATTTCAAAACTATAAATAACAAAGTAAATATGCAAAAGAATAAATGAACACATATCGAGAGTAATGGATTTCTTGAAGAGCTTATCGGGAGAACACCTATAAGGTGTTTGATATCTGGTCATTAAACGACAAATAAAATCGTAACAATACGAAGAGTCACTCCTATCAAAATATTTTCATTTGCCTTGGGAAGGTTGTAGCCACCTAGACTCGGACCTTTGAGCATTGAGCAATGTCACCAGGAAAGGGGGTTAGTTCGCTTGGAAGTTAGCGACTTGCTCAGATAATTTCATTGATTGATTAGGAGTTCTTTGTCATCCTGACATCTAAGGTTACTGACACCGAACCAGATAATTTGAGTAAATAATGTGTTGATTGTATAATCTTTTATACCTTACAACCTATATACCATATCATCACTATAATAATGCACCAATGAACTTTTATTGCATGTCATTTTCACATATTTTATTTTCATCAATCACTTCTGAAACAATATAGATTATGTTAACTGATGATGCATTTTAAATCTCCAGCCTTAGACTAATATAATTGATATAGCAAATTATACTATTTTCTCTAAGAGGGCCGGGGACAAGTAACCTGTGACAAAAGCTGACCCCAACCACACCGAGCTACGCGACTCATGATCGAAATCAAAGGAAAACACTGAAATCAACAACAAAACCTTTAAACCGCATTACCTTCGAAATTTTGAACAAAGGCCACTTATTAATGGTTGGTGACCCAATAGGTGCTATTTTGAAACGATACATTATTAGCCCGAGAGAGAGAGAGAGAGAGAGAGAGAGAGAGAGAGAGAGAGAGAGAGAGAGAGAGAGAGAGAGAGAGAGAGTAATTGCTTAAGAAAATGCAAACGAAGGGTATTTCCGTGGTTTGAATATTAATATGAATAGTTAATTCCAATATTATTCAAGAAAATCTTATATAGAAATAGGATAGGAAAATTCAAATGAAAAGCTGTGATAAAATATTATGACGAATTAGTTTCGAAATAGTATTAGATTACATTTATTAAAAGGATAAAAAAGTTCTCTCTCTTCATCGCATTTCTTTGAGTGACTGTGATGTCCCTCCTCCTCACATTCGAACCATCCTAACGATGTTTCGGATGTTTAACGTCGGCTACCTTTCAGGGCAAGAGGGGCATGATCTCTCCAAGTCAGATCTGGCCAGGCGACACCGGTTTTGTTGCTGGGTGTACTAAAATCGGTGAAACAATCGAGTAATTACAGTTATTAGATCTAATTTTCAATTACATTCTTATGAAACCAATAGGCAATTGACATGTTTCATGTTATGCCATTTATTGTTAGTAAAAACTACGGAGAATAATAACATTGTTACATTTCGAAAGGCATATATCACGGATCCCCCAAGCTCCCTCCCCTACATCGTATCGAGTTTTACTTCAATGCCAATAGATGGCCTCAGAGGCACCTTATTCCAACTAATATAGTCAATTATTTGAGGACCACGTGGGTCAAAAAAGTGTGTGAGGAAGGTAGAGGTTAGAGAATTGGTTGTTGGTAAATTGCCCAATGAGCGTTCCCTAATTAGGAATTAAATTTTTTATCAGAAAATTATGTGAATTTTTCATATGCTATCGGAAATGACCTGAGTTCACTTATAAAAGTGTTTAATATTTCATTTCATCATCAGAACACATGGATGGTAAGTCACTTTCTTGTACAATTGCCCAACGTAACAATCATCATCATATTTAAGGTTGACGTGACGAGTTTGGGACAGCGCTGCCAAATGGAATTTCCTTCAATGGAGAATATCATTATTAATTACAGATTCAAACCATTTAAGGAGTAATAGTTATATACCAAAAGGAGCATGACTATGGTGTAATTTGATGTTCTCATAAGCAACGTAATCAACATAGACAAATCTAATAAAAGAAAATAAAATTGTCACATTTCTGTGTCTTCGCCAAAGCCAGACTGTGTTGCATCATCCAACTGCGAATTTGCGTTTGGTAATAAGGGCGTTCCAGAGTGTAAATTAGTTATGAAATGAACCTTATCATAATTTTCTCAGTATATGTATGCATGTCAGGAAAGCTGTTTCTTAGTTCAATATATATTAAAAGAATCTAATAAGTGTGTGTGTATATATATATATATATATATATATATATATATATATATATATATATATATATATATATATATATATATATATATATATATATATATATATATATAAAACATTAATGCTTTCCCTTACAGCAACGGCCACGGTCGTCGTTAGTCAAAATAGACCAATCGTGAATATAAAGACAGCTGATTCAGAAATATTGTTGAGAGAGAGAGAGAGAGAGAGAGAGAGAGAGAGAGAGAGAGAGAGAGAGAGAGAGAGAGAGAGAGAGAGAGAGAGGCCACCTATGAATCAGGAGAGAAGGAATATACCTCTAACCAGAAGCCAATTTTCATTTATATAAGTGGACTGTGGATGTTGCATTAATCTACTAAAGATATAGGATAATCATTTTTCAACATTTATCTTTATTTGCATAAATATTGATCGTAATGTTTTTAAGGAATTTGGTTCTGGGCATAGAGTTGAAGATGTATTTTGGAGTGAAGGAAATATAAGCATACATAATTATAATGTCTCCGAGAATAAGGAGAATATAAATAAATTTATGCTCTATACAAAAGTTTTTATTTTTTCAAATCATTAACAATAAATCACGAGGAAGATTTCCTATTTTTTTTTTTTTTTTTTTTTTTTAATTTTTGGTTCCATGGAAAGTTTAAAACTTTTTCTAAGTTGTTGGATGTCAAGAAAGGTTAGTCAAGATTTTTTTCAAATATTAATTTTTTTTTTTTTTAAATAATTTACAAATACCCCATGATCGATAAGGATGGAAATAAAGGCTAGGCTGGTCTAAACGGTAAAATTTTTATCCTTATTTCTGTCGGTCATAGGTTCGAGTCTTTGTTCAGGCAGAAATATTTATCATTATAGAAATTTCCCTAAGCGTTTGAGATCCCAAGACAGAGCGAATTCGATATTAAAGAGTATTCGTATCTCATTTGGGAAATTTACATATACGATATATATACTGTATATATATATATATATATATATATATATATATATATATATATATATATATATATATATATATATATATACACATGTATGTATATATATATATATATATATATATATATAT
The DNA here is from genome assembly GCF_036898095.1 of Palaemon carinicauda. Lineage (NCBI taxonomy): Eukaryota > Metazoa > Arthropoda > Malacostraca > Decapoda > Palaemonidae > Palaemon > Palaemon carinicauda. Next base: position 41,050,399 of record NC_090735.1, on the reverse strand, counting down.
ATATATATATATATATATATATATATATATATATATATTACTGAATATGTATCACTAACAATCGTGATTTTAATCAATGTGAATAACAACTACAATGCCATATGATATCGATTTATACCCCTGGGAATTTATATCCACAGGAAATTCATTTATAATAAATGCCCCTGACTGTGCAAGGATTCGAACCTATGCCCTAAGCCGAAACAATTCCTGCATGGACGACTTTACCAGCAGTGATATCAAGGGAGTTATAATTTCACCTGAAGTCCACTGTACTTATACCTGTCGAATTCAGGAATCTATTCAAAGACTCGAAATCAACCCATCAGACACCCTACCGTCACATTCTTTTCAAACTTTGGCTCCGCGGCCGAAAAACGCTCCTACGCCTCTAAAGAAATATTTTGAAGTATCTCATATAACGGAGGAGAGAGAGAGAGAGAGAGAGAGAGAGAGAGAGAGAGAGAGAGAGAGAGAGAGAGAGAGAGAGAGAGAGAGAGAGAGAGCATATCTATCTCCGATTACGTAACATCTCCCGTTCCAGATATAGATTTTGTCCGGTGTCAAACCAGCCAAGAATAAAACCCAATTTGTTATCCTGGAGAGGATCCCTCTCGGATTTTCTCTTTCCTCTTTCTCTGTTTCCTAACTTCCGTCTTTACTCCTTTGAATGTGGTTGAATCATTTGTTTTGCTAACAAATAATTCTTACTTTAAGGTTATATATACACAATTATATTTTAGAATGATATTAACGTTTTTCTCTTAGAAATGATTTGTAGGAGCTTGAATAATGAATAATTATTATTCAGCATTACGAGTGACTGGTAACGAGGATTGGGGTGAGGTTAGGTGTTATGGTTGAAGAAAAGGTAAACTTATTAATAAGGAATAAATGTAATCTAACATATTTAGAGCTTTATACACATGATAGAATTACTAATCATTAAGAAATTAATGTAAATAATTGTAAAATGTAATTGAGAAATCAAGCTTACGATTCTTTAATTAATTCCACTGTAGTCATATGGCAATAGTAGTTATTTCTGTAAGTATAAAAAGTTCATTATTATATCGAGTTTTGGACTAAAATATAGAATACAGAGCTAACACTTTATGCTGTCACACATTTTTTTTTTTTGGGGGGGGGGGGGGTGTTGTGTCTAGGCATAGTTTCTTTATGTTGGGGTTGATTAAACCTCAAGCAATGTCTTTCGTCTCATATATATATATATATATATATATATATATATATATATATATATATATATATATATATATATATATATTTATATATTTATATATATATATATATATATATATATATATATATATATATATATATATATATATATATTTATGTATATAAATATATATATATATATATATATATATATATATATATATATATATATATATATATTTATATATATAAATATAAATATATATATATATATATATATATATATATATATATATATATATATATATATATATATATATATATATATATATATATATATATATATATATATATATATATATATATATATATTATATATATATATATATTTAATTTATCACACTATTATTCAGTACAAAACTTTTAGTAATCTTTATTAAATCATATAACGAATATTCAGGAATATTATCTTAAATATAAAAAAATTTTGATTATTATATTTCCTCCATGTATAGGTTCCCATAAAACATTCCTTATACTAAAGATTCCTTTTTTTGTAAGATTAATAGGTCATGAAAAACAGTATCTATGGAATTTTTTGACCATCACAATTAATTTATAATCGAAGAGCGAAGAAATAATCGTTATCGATGAAGTGAAATATAAAATTGAAATTCCCAAATATCAATTATCAAAAGTTCTATAATGTGAAAAATCTACTAACAGAAAAATTAGGTATTCCGTTTTTACAGTATCTTTACAGCCAATGAATTCAAATTTGAATAAAGAAATGTAATAAAAAATTGATCGTCACTTAATTCACGCATTTGTAATTTATAAAATATACGAAAGGGATATATTCTTATACAGTGAAACAAAACCTTAGTCATAACGAAAATTAATGGAAATTACCTGAGGCCATTCACTTGTACAAGGATTTTAGAATAAAAAGACGAGATTTTTTATTGCGTATATGAAAGAATAAATGATCACTTGCTCTGTAGAGCAATTAAAGCGAATACCAATGTGTACATTGTAAATATTGGTTCAATCTTCTTTGGATATTGGAAGCCAACAAATGTTGAGCATTTGAATAATGGAATCCACTACCACGTCTGGATATACAGTACGAATGCATATCTTAAACATAAATAGATGTTTACAATGTTTAGGTAGCTAGGATTTGTTAAAACATTTCCAGTGTATGCGTGAACTGATTTCCATAACAAATATCTGACCCTTGTTTGTTAACATTTCCTTGGTGGAAAAGAATTTACATATGCCTCGAAAACAACAATTGTTGTTTATTGTATATACATTTTCTCATACTCGATTACATTTTTTGAAATGAGATGTGCTCATTAGATGACTCCCATTTCGAGAAGGAAATGTCTTATTGCACTGACTATAAAAGAAAATTTTATTGTAAAATGATAAGGAATATTTTCAGCACAAAAAGTAATATAATCTTTTTCTTGATATAAATGCATAATTAAACATATATTGAAAAGCTGAAATAGCAGGCAACTTTGAGATTCATATAGAGATCAGCGTTTTAATTAGTTAACTATTAAATAATAGTGGAATAATACGTAAGATAAGCATAGGATCTCTCTTTAAATATTATGTAAGGGAATATCAGTCAGAAAATAGTACATAATGAACCACCTTAGTGTAATAAATACAACAATGATTAGCATCCTTATTATGAATACTTTAACTACCAACAATATTAGGATATTCGTTGAGATAAGAAAAATTTTTATTCTATGTTTTAAAAATATGTTTATTGTTTTATAATTAATTTACTTTTGATTATTAGGAATTTTATTAATGGTGTACGAGAGAATTAAATTTTTCAATAGTGATGTTTAAAATACGAATATAGGATTAATTTTCAGAATCCTGACAACGAATGAAATGTGTAGATCATGTGAACATTAAAATTCATAAGGATCCCAGGAAAATATTATTATTATTATTATTATTATTATTATTATTATTATTATTATTATTATTATTATTATTATTATTATTATTATTATTATTATTATTAAAGTATTCTGTAAGGAAAGAGTAACAAGCTAATAAAATTGAGAAGAGTATTTCACAGTTTTTTACCTTCTGATTTATTTATTTCCTATTAACTATATTTGTTATAAACTTCATTTTATTCATTTCATTTATTTAACATTTATTAAAAAACAAATACTTCCTTATGTTAATCGAGCCAGCTCTATAGTAGTCGAGTTTATAACTCATTGGGATCGTTAATCTCCTCCTTTTATTATTGTTATTAATAATAATAATAATAATAATAATAATAATAATAATAATAATAATAATAATAATAATAATAATAATAATAATAATTTGATTAATTGATTTAAAGCTTTCTGGCATCCTGACATCTAAGGTCATTGACACCGATATCATTTATTTTATATCAAAAGATAAAAAGAATATTCAATTAAAACCATAAAAGTTAAGATGTCATTATAGAAGTTAAATAGTTTTCAGAAGACCGGCTTCTGAAATAAATTTAAAAAGGCCGTTCGCATAGTAGGACACATCATGTCCAAGAATCTTGGCAAGGATGAACCTGCCATCCTCACCCTGAACCTTAAAAACAGATATCTATTTCTCAAGTTATTATAATTGGGGCATTTGGTCAACAAATGACTCACTGTTAAAGGTACCAAAGTCGTCGCAATACGGTTGGTGTTGGCCCTTCAGAAGAAACTCGTGTGTCAACTGAATGTGACTAATGCGGAGACGACAAAGAGACATCTCCCACTTTTGGGGCATCATGTTATACCTCCAAGGAGATATGACATTTGTTACCTCTCATCTTATTGCCATATAAATTATCCCAGTGCTGTTGCTAATTATTACAAAACCATTTCTTGATGTAAGGTAGGAAATCATTACAGGGAATAAGATACCTTCCTGGTAGCAACTTGGACGCAGCATTCTTCAACAGGAAATCTGCCTTCTCATTCCTAGACACACCGATATGTGCTGGAACCCAACAAAATCGAACCATTATACCTCTCCGAACAATAATAAAAAGCCATTATAAAATCTTTAAAAATAGAGGGTTATTAGAATTAAAGACTTCTAAAGCTTGAAGGACACTCCTTGCATCACTAAAAATGGTAAAATTGCTCTCCTTCCCCAACACTATTTTCTCAATAGCGGTTAGTATGCCCTACAGTTCGGCAGTAAATATGAAAGCTGTTAGAGGAAGTGAACCTCTACAATTAAAACAATTACTATGTACTCCAAATCCAACGCCAGCATCGGATTTGGAGCCATCAGTATATACAATAGGCGATCCCCTATGTTCTGCAACATGTTCCATTAAAAGAGACCTGGATTCTAAGTCAGTCATATTCTTCTTAACTCCAATAAGATATTTACAAAAAGATATTTCTGGTATCTTCCATTGAGGCGTTGATGATACCTTACTTCTAATTATATCAAGAGATTTTTGGTGTAACTCAAAGTATGATGTGTGCCTTACAAGGTTTGCAGTCTGAAAGGCTAAAGAGTTAGAGAGTCTTTGCAACCTAAACCAATACCGAACAATAGAAGACTTTCGGTAAAGGTCTAGAGGTAATTCTAAACGCTCCTGTGGACAATCTAATACCAGCATGATGTACTGAATCTAACATCTTTAATCGGCTTGGGGTGGCTGTAGAATATATTTCACATCCATAACTAATTTTTGAAAAAATCAAGGCCTCGTATAATTTTTGAAATAGTGTTGATTTCAAGTAAGACTCCCATGTAAGCCTACAATCAAATATCAAACCTAAAATAATAATAATAATAATAACAATAATAATAATAATAATAATAATAATAATAATAATAGTAATAATAATAATAATAATAATAATAATAATAATAATAATAATAATAATAATAATAATAATAAACTTCAGGGATGGATGGTAGACAAATGCTTCCGACAAATCAGTTTTTTTTCCTCCTATTGAACATCCTGTTTACTTTCCCTTTTCTCTCTAAGTATGTTTTATCTTTCCTCACTCGTTGCAGATTTCGTAAACCTTCCAACCGCTTCCTTTTTACTCCGATTTCAAGCACCTCTTCAGTGATGTTTACATCCATGTTTACCACGTCTCATCCTTCACTGCTGGGGGGAATAGATACTGCCTATTTGCATAATGTATTTGTTTGTTTCATCCAGCATGTAGCGAGTTTACATTATTTAGAGATTGCATAATGATTCTATATCGAGTTCCAGGGTTAGTTTCAAGATGGTATTGCTAAACTCGTTCAAAATGGCTAATAGTAGATTTCTTGTGTGTGAATAATGTTTGATTTACCCACCTAAAAAAAAAATAACTGAAAATTACCAATCGGAGATTAAAGGAGGAAGTAATCAAAACCAGAAAAATCCTATATTAGGATTTAAATCAGCAATTATGATTCATTTGAATCTTAATTCATATATTTTTGTAAATTATTCAATTATTTTGTCTTCTGTAGCCTTAAATCCTATTCCCTACTAATGTACGTTTTATCATTACCCGAGTAAATATTGTTAGTATATGATAATCAGTATTTAAAGAACGGAAAAAGTTAACGAAATGAAGATATTAAAATTAAATAAATTATATCAACTATTCATTTAGTTTGATTGATTTATTTGAACGTTCTTTATATGAGAGAGAGAGAGAGAGAGAGAGAGAGAGAGAGAGAGAGAGAGAGAGAGAGAGAGAGAGAGAGAGAGAGAGAGAGAGAGAGAGAGAGAGTACAAAGTTTCTTTCAAGAAGAGGCTTTTAAATTATATTGATTCAGAAAGATAATGTTGACCTGATCTAAAACTGACCCCTGAATGTAAAGCTTTTTTGAATTTTCATGAAATGAAGTGTGATCAAATGAAAATAATGTTTACACGATAGTTAGATTTTTATTTTTTGCGCTATGAATTCGACGTAGCTATATATATGTCAATTCACGGGATGGAGAGATAAACTGAAACAACGAAGACTGTTAATATACATATCGGATTAGTAGAAAAATATAGTTAAGTGTATTTTTAATCATACTTTACGTAAACTTAGGACAACAACCCAGCATAAAACTCCAATGAAATTATCCAACTGAGAAAAGTAGGGATACGGGTTTTATAATACGTCAGAAAAATTATTAAAAAAAGAAAAAATATCACAAAAAAAAATCCCTGTAGATTAAGCTAGAATTTAACACCACTACTGCAATGAGCATTTAAATTCGTTCTTAAAATCTTGAATTATTTTTCCCTGTTGGAGCCCCTGGGCTTCTAGCATCTTGCTTTGCCAACTAGGTTATAGTCTAGCTTAAAATGATAATAATAATAATAATAATAATAATAATAATAATAATAATAAATAATGAAGATGGTGTAATATAATGGTGTAATATAAGAGTCGGTTGCCTGATGCGTCCTCTCCAATGCCTACTATCAAAGGCATCTTCTCCCAACACACCTCTTCTCTTTATATCATCTTTCACCTTATCTTGCCATCTAATGTCCTTCCTCCTTTTCAATCTTCTCCCCATAACAGGTTCCTACTAAGCCATCCTCACTCCTTCCTCACAACTCATCCTCAAGACACGCCCAAATGAACTCAGTCGTGACAGTCTCATATCCTCTGTAGTCTTCTACGCCTGCCATTCTTCTTATTTCATCCTTTTCCAATATCAATTAGTGATATTTTCATAATTCACCTCAGCATTCTCATCTCCTTTCTTTCAAGCTTTGCATCCGTTCCCTTACCAACCGTTAAGGATCTTCAAAACTCGCTATGGCAAATTAAGGTATAAACCGAGGCTGCATCCTTTCGGATCCTCTGTTCCTTATCTACGGGATTTAGTTGTGGGAAGGTCGTCTTGCCTTCGAGCAGGCAATTGCATTAATGGAAGTCAGCCATTTCCTTTGCAAGACACGGCAATAGCATGTTGCCAGATAGGATGTTTATGTCTTATTCATTTCTGATTCTTCGGAGTTAGGGATTTTTCCTTCGATATGATTGGTTTCTTAAGGACCATTTGATTCTTGATGAGACGGATACTGCAAGTTTCCCATCACATTTCATCATATAACGAAATACTGTGTAGAAATATAGGGATAGTATAGTAATTGTCAATCAAGTTATTTCTCAATTTATGAACGGGTTATTATTCAGTTGGAATAACATAACAATCATATCAATGTATGTTTTAATTAATAGCCTAACGCTTATTTTGTATTTTTATTTCATTTCAAATTTTTATGTAATATTAGCCAGAAGTGTTTTTATGTCTCTTATTTTTTTTCAAAACAAAAAGTCATTCATTTGATATTGTGGATTATAGTAACATTGCATCACTAGCAAAAATATCAACCACAAAAAAGGATATTATTGCATTGATTGATATGATGCATATTGGTTCAGGATCCTAAAGTGTAGTTAACCAATACACATCTACTTTTTTATATACTTTATACTTTCCCCTTTGCATAGTTATAGTAAGTTATTGAATATACCTATACCTATATTCTTTTTTTTTTTTTTTCATTCCTACTCTGTTAATGATATCTTCAGGGATATTTACTTATTTTTTTGGCCACATCCCTTTATTGAATGTTCGGTAGAATGGAGGATATCTGTTTACGTACAATATTTACTTGCTCGTTTTCACGGGAATCGTAATGCCTACGTCAAATAACACTGAAACTGTTATGCCATTCAAGATACAGAGAGGGGAGAAGGTATTTTCAGGGGTAAGGAGGTTTGCGTAAAAATGTGTAGTTCCTGCCCATTGGATCGAGAACTCGTGACGTCATGGGATAGTTGATTTGCTATAGTGCATTTTGCAGGGAAAATAAAGTCTTACATTTACGTGGGTATTCCAGCTGACGTCACTTAGAGGCGGGCTACAAAAACCTGGTTCCCTCTCTGTATCTTAATGATAAATATGTATTCTCTACATATTTTGCTTTCAACCAGTAGAGGATTTTCTTTCATTTAGCTCACTCTCGTCGGATATTAAACCATGGACAAAATGCCACATTTCTAGTAAAATGCGTAAAGAATTGTTGAAGGGAATGGAAATGATTCAGACTAAATGTATAGTCGGAATAACAAAACTCACAAACCAATCCTCACAAATCTCTCTCTCTCTCTCTCTCTCTCTCTCTCTGCATCTGTTTGACGAGAGAGAGAGAGAGAGAGAGAGAGAGAGAGAGAGAGAGAGAGAGAGAGAGAGAGAGAGAGAGAGAGAGAGAGAGAGAGTGTCCTGGAACCAGAAAGTTTGAACATGAGAAATAACAAATATTATTCTTCCTTTCCTCCAACTTCATTATTTCCAAGGTTTTCTCTTAAAACAGAAATTGTTCGCCTGCAGAACCGATTATACTGTATCTGTGTCTCTGAGTGTGGAGAGAGAGAGAGAGAGAGAGAGAGAGAGAGAGAGAGAGAGAGAGAGAGAGAGAGAGAGAGAGAGAGAGAGATTACGGAATTAAAAAAGGATAAGATTCATAAGAACAGGATAGTGAAACTTATATTAAACAGATTTAAAGTTGCAGCATATGTTTTTATTTTGAACAGGCTAACATATATCTTTTTATATTTTATATATGAAATATCTGTTTCAATGTAGATAATGTTTTTAAAATATTTTATTTTAATTGTTCATTACTTATTATATCGTTTATTTATTTCCTTATTTCCTTTCATCACAGGGCGATTTTTCACAGCAGGAGCCCTTGGTCTTATAGCATCTTGCTCTTTCAACTAGGGTTGTAGTTTAGCTATTAATAATAATAATAATAATAATAATAATAATAATAATAATAATAATAATAATAATAATAATAATCAAAGGTTTACGAGAAAATCTTGCACGAAAAACGGCTAGTATTGAAAAGAACAAAGGGTTGGCCCCCCAAAAAAGGTATTGTTGTTAATTTTAGTAATTGTTAAGTCATGGAATCCTATAAAAATAGAAATGTAATCAAGAAATGTTTATAGACAGACAAAGCTAGAAATAAATCTATCTTTGAAGCGAGGAAAATATTGGTACAGATGCTGTTATAGTACGTACCAGAAAAGGTATATATAATTGCAATGTTTTTCCAGACGAAATAGTATGAAAGATTGTCACACTAACATGAAATACAACATTAACGATTTTCTAAATAGCGTTGCTCATGGATAGTATACTGTAGACCAGGGGCTCCCATCTTAGGGTACATGTACCACCAGTAGTACATTTTAATTCTTCAGAGGGTACATAGGATCTAAAGGAATAGTCAGTACTGTCCAATATATGATGTAATTGTTATTGAATAATAGAATTACATTGCAATATCAATGTCATTGTTTCTCTTTTCCACACTGTTGAAACTTCGTAATAAACAAAACACAGTAAATGCCAGGCAAAATTTATTCCAGGATTTTTATCGTTTTAAAAACGGATATATTGACGCTAAAGAGTGATTTTATGGTCACCAACCAGTGAAAAATAATAACAAAAGTAAGGTAAAATTACGGTCGCCTGTATCTTAATGAAATACAGCTAAGAACAGTATATTTTAGGAATTTCTTGTTAAAATTTCGGTTTTTATTAACAGTGTATCCTAAATTTATTTATTATATATATATATATATATATATATATATATATATATATATATATATATATATATATATATATATATATATATATATATATATATATATATATATATATATATATATATATATATATATATATATATATATATATATATATATATATATATATATATATATATATATATAAAATACACCAAACGACAAATTTACTGTGCAAACCGAATCCAACACAAGTAAACCATATATAAGGTTTAGATAAAATAAAATATCTTACGTTAGCAAAAATATGAAAAAACGAAGGATAAATGTATCTAAATTAAGTATCTAATTAACACAGTTAACATAAAAATTCTTTTAGAATTCTGCGGTATGAAAAGCATTCCAGACGATATAAATAAGATGCCTCGCCCAAGAATAAGGATAACGTCTGCCGGAAGAATGATGGCGAAGACCTCCAAGTGACATGACAACACGCTCCATCAGAGCAACGGAATTCATCACTTCAACAAATGCAAACCTGACACCACAAAAGATTTATAGAGAAAACCTGCCATTGCAGATAAAGATTGCAACCATTAAAATGTCTTCGAGAGGGAATTGCGTTGGACGATGGAATTCGTAAGGGATTATTATTATTATTATTATTGTTATTATTATTACTTGCTAAGCTATAATCCTAGTTGGAAAAGCTGGAGGCTATAAGTCCAAGGTTTACTACAAGGGAAAGAAAGAAAAAAAAAAACTGCTAGAGAAGTAATGAACAATATAAAATATTTTAAGAACCGTAACAACATTACAACAGCTCTTTCATATTCAAACTATGAAAACTTAAAAAAAAAAAAAAGCAATAGGAAGAGAAATGAAATAGAGAAACGCTCAAGTGTAACCTCAAGTAAGAGAACTCTACCCCAAGACATTAGAAGTTAAAACAATAACGGGATATCTAATGAGACGCGTTGCATTGTACGATGAAGTACGTAGCTTAAACAATGGCGCGGGTTGCTTCCAATTGAGGAGATAACGGAAGGGAAGC
>NC_090735.1:41029551-41034551 GCF_036898095.1 Palaemon carinicauda | reverse complement strand
ACAGGGAAAATAGCCCAGTAAGGAAAGGAAACAAGGAAAAATAAAATATTTCAGGAACAGTAACAACATTAAAATAAATATTTCCTATATAAACTATAAAAATTTTAACAAAACAGGAGGAAGAGAAATAAGATAGAATAGCGTGCCTGAGTGTACCCTCAAACAAGAGAACTCTAACCCAAGATAGTGGAATAAGAGGTAAAAAGGTACATATATTTTGTCACTATTCAGTCATCCCTTTCTAGGTTTACAAATTCAGTACACCAAAACATCAAGAGAAATATCAGCACTTGACGTTCCCCTTCAAGTAAATGAAGCAGGCAAAACCATCTATGCTGCTGGTAGAGTTTCCATCCTCCGTTTGGCTGTAGGACATAAATCTCCATTTAACTAATGGCCAAACGAGAATTCATCATGAAGGAGGAGATTGGGGCATGAGGTTAGGAAGGGCGAGATATGTCAACAGGATTTACCACTGCCATTTATTGATGATTGTAATGATTTTGCCCTTGAGTACACCAGAAGGTTGACCAGATCAAAGTTACTAAACGCTAGACTCTTCTCTGGATTTGGAAACTACACTTGATCAGATATATCCTTGACTTGATTGATCTATTTTTCGACAACAGAATGTCACTTCTTAATAAGAAAATTTGTTTAATTAATTTGAAAGTCTTAAAGATAATTATCTTTTATCTCTTGGACATTAGAATCTCATTTTTTACGAGAATTTTTTTTACCTACTTTCAAAGTCTTGAAGATAACTATTTATTAAAAGTCCTCATTATTGTTCAATAGGGGAGTATATGTGAGTACATACTTGTGTATGTTTGTGTGTATGAGTGTTGTTATGTATTTTAGAGTAATCATTAATAAGTAATCTTTAGCTCGAAAATCAAAAGGGGATTTTTTTTTTATCATTAGCTTCAATTTAATCTATAAAGGTATAATAATAATAATAATAATAATAATAATAATAATAATAATAATAATAATAATAATAATAAAACTCGAAGGACTTGAAAAACACGAAAGCAAGTTTCTCCTTAAGGTTCTATGACGTTATTGAGGCTCAAGCAATGGGGTGCTTGAAATTCAATTCTTGGATAAAAGAGCTTGGAATCCTTCCGGTGTATAAATACACCAGTTACTGGAATCAAGACTGGAACTTTCCCTCTTGACCAATTTTCTTCCTTATTTTTTCTATTTCTTGTGAATTTTATATTTCAACTTTTTATCTTCCTTCAAGTTTATCATTCTAATATAGCGTGTTTAGTTTGTTTCAGATGAATGATTGTGGGGTTGCAGGCTCTTTCTTTCTCTCTCTCTCTCTCTCTCTCTCTCTCTCTCTTTCTGTATATAAATATATATGTATATGTATATTTGTATATTTACATATATATATATATATATATATATATATATATATATATATATATATATATATATATATATATATATATATATATATATATATATATATATATATATATATATATATATACGGTATATGTAAATACACACATACACACACACAAGTATATATATATATATATATATATATATATATATATATATATATATATATATATATATATATTCAGCCAAGGCCACAGGAAAAATAAAAGAAGGTATACCGAGCGCTTTCGTGTTATTTCAACACATTTTCGAGGTACAATGCTAAAAACACAGAGATTATCTAACAAAGTAAACTGAAAAGAATGAAAACAAGTATTCAAAGTCCGGTTAAAACTAGTACAGCAGATACAGAACATTTCAACAGGTGATTAAAAAGAAACAATCTTACAAATCTCGTTAACAACAAATGGGTCCAGTTTGTACATACCCTGGCTTACATTCATTAAGTCACTGTGATATTTGATAAAAGCAGATTCAATTATATTCCTACGGGTTATATTATTACAATATAAAACAACTTTTGCCCCCTCCCAATAAATCATGTGATTAAAATTATTAATGTGTAAAAACAAAGCATTCGAAATTTGTCCCGTTCTCACACTATATTTGTGTTGTTTAATTCTGGTGTCCAGTCCCTTCCCAGATTGTCCTAGATAAAAACAATTGCAGTTCATGCAAGGAACCCTGTAAATGCAGCCCTGAGAAACTTTGGGAGAATTCCTTATCAGTATGCTCTTCAGTGTATTTGAAAATTTAAAAACAACATTAATATTAAAATTCTTGCAAAAACTCGGAACCCTCCGCAAGAGGTCATTATATGGTAAAACGAGCACATTATCATTATTAAAAGCCATTCTCGGAGTTACAGAATAAAACGTTCTTTGTGCTTTTTGTAAAGCACATTCAATAAAATATCTAGGGTATTTCAATTTCTCCGATATGTTGAAGATATTTTCAAACTCTTCCTGAAGAAATTCCGGGCTGCAGATACGTAAGGCTCTTAAAAACATAGAAGAAAAAGTAGCCTTCTTAACTTGATTACTATGGTTGGAATAATAGTGAATATAGGAATTTACGTTTGTAGGTTTTCTATACACTGAGTATTTGAAGCCATTTAGAGTACGGTGAACATTTACATCCAAAAATGAAAGACAACCATCACGTTCTTCTTCACAAGTGAAATTAATGGAAGGTACCAAATTATTCAGTTCAGAGAGAAATGCATTTACATTTTCGGTTAGAGGCCATATGCAAAAAATATCATCAACATACCTATACCACAGAACACCATAAGGCAAAATATTAGGTAAAAATCTTGTTTCAAAAAACTCCATATATAAATTACTTAAAACAGGCGAAAGAGGATTTCCCATTGCCATACCAAACTTTTGTGTATAGAATTTGTCATCAAAAGTAAAAACAGAATCACAAATGCAGAGTTTAACCAGTTCTAAAATATTATGAGTGGACAAGGGTAAATCATAATTGTCTAAAAATTCAGCTAAATATTCAAGCAAGTCATGTATAGGTACTTTTGTAAACAGAGATACAACATCAAAACTAATCATTTTAAACTTAAAATTAATAGTTGTGCTATTCAGTTTTTCTATCAGATCTACATTATGTTTGATATTGGAATTCGAAATGCTTCCAACTAAAGGTGAAAGAATCTTAACCAGCCATTTTGAAAGCTTATAAGTACATGACCCAACAGAACTGATAATTGGTCTAATGGGGTTACCAGGTTTATGTGTTTTTACAATACCATACAAATAAGGTAAAGTTGGAGATATTGTTACAAATTGTTTAATCAAATCTTTATTATTTTTTAAGATACTTTTGACCTTCTTATTAAAATGAGAAATCACACGTTCAGATGGATTTGATGTCAGTAGATCATAGGTATTAACATCACTCAGCAGTAAGTACAGTTTATCTTTGTAATCTTGTTTATTTAGTATAACCAAGGCGCTAGACTTATCAGCTTTCGTGAAATGAAGTTCGTCATTATTTTTCAGCTTTTTGTAAACTTTTAGGAATCTTAATGGTACATTTGAATAGGAGGGGAATGAATTTACACCATAGATAAAACCTTTAACAAGATTAAGATTGTCATCCGATATACTACCAAATTTTTCTAAATTACAAAAGGCTTCAGATATACCAACATAGTCATGTGTAGTGGGTGTTACAGAAAAACTCAGACCATACCCAAAAGCAGGTAAGGCCGACTCATCAAGGTCATAACCAGATAAATTAATTACAAAATCCGAATTAGCATCACGAGTCCATTTACTACTATCAATTAACAGAAATAATTTATGGTTGAGGTTATTTTCCAGCTTTCTCCTTCTATACCGTAGTCTTCTGTAGCAATGGTCGAAAATAACTTGTTTCCAGTCATCTGGTATGGCATTGAATAGGTTTTGTTTCTTCCTCCTTGAACTTCTGTAGGCTTCTCTGACTTCGATTCTCTTAATCTCGATGTTCTTCAACAAAATGATACGATGGAACGATTCAAAAGGTAGGTCACCGAACTGGAGGAGTCTTCTTGGCAGCATAGATCGTGGAAGGACTTGTTCTTCTAAGCACCTGCTGAGGAAATGAAGGCGAAGTTTTTGGGTCATGTACTTATAAGCTTTCAAAATGGCTGGTTAAGATTCTTTCACCTTTAGTTGGAAGCATTTCGAATTCCAATATCAAACATAATGTAGATCTGATAGAAAAACTGAATAGCACAACTATTAATTTTAAGTTTAAAATGATTAGTTTTGATGTTGTATCTCTGTTTACAAAAGTACCTATACATGACTTGCTTGAATATTTAGCTGAATTTTTAGACAATTATGATTTACCCTTGTCCACTCATAATATTTTAGAACTGGTTAAACTCTGCATTTGTGATTCTGTTTTTACTTTTGATGACAAATTCTATACACAAAAGTTTGGTATGGCAATGGGAAATCCTCTTTCGCCTGTTTTAAGTAATTTATATATGGAGTTTTTTGAAACAAGATTTTTACCTAATATTTTGCCTTATGGTGTTCTGTGGTATAGGTATGTTGATGATATTTTTTGCATATGGCCTCTAACCGAAAATGTAAATGCATTTCTCTCTGAACTGAATAATTTGGTACCTTCCATTAATTTCACTTGTGAAGAAGAACGTGATGGTTGTCTTTCATTTTTGGATGTAAATGTTCACCGTACTCTAAATGGCTTCAAATACTCAGTGTATAGAAAACCTACAAACGTAAATTCCTATATTCACTATTATTCCAACCATAGTAATCAAGTTAAGAAGGCTACTTTTTCTTCTATGTTTTTAAGAGCCTTACGTATCTGCAGCCCGGAATTTCTTCAGGAAGAGTTTGAAAATATCTTCAACATATCGGAGAAATTGAAATACCCTAGATATTTTATTGAATGTGCTTTACAAAAAGCACAAAGAACGTTTTATTCTGTAACTCCGAGAATGGCTTTTAATAATGATAATGTGCTCGTTTTACCATATAATGACCTCTTGCGGAGGGTTCCGAGTTTTTGCAAGAATTTTAATATTAATGTTGTTTTTAAATTTT
>NC_090735.1:41014551-41017051 GCF_036898095.1 Palaemon carinicauda | reverse complement strand
CTCGTACTTTCTGACACCTCCTCTACCGACCTTCCAACCTCGCTCTCGACATCAGCGCACCCATGGATGCCTACGCACACTTCCTCACGTCGTACCCGGAAGTTTTCCGTCCAGAACTTTGCCAAATGCCCATGTCTACTGCCAAGCACCGTATTTATCACCACATCAAGACTACGAGACCCCCATTCTTCGCAAAATTCAGACGTCTGGCACCGGATCGATTGGCAACCACCAAACAGATGTTCACCGAAATGGAGGAAATGGGCCTTTGCCAAATTGCCTCCAGCCCATTGTCGTCACCCTTACACATCGTCTTGTAGAAAGGCGGCTCTCTCCATCCGTGCGGGAATTACAGGTGCTTGAACATGCAAACAGAACCGGATCACTACCCTCTCCCAAACATCGCCGACATGACCTCCTACCTGCACAGAGCGAAGGTTCTCTCCATGCTCGACCTCCTGAAGGGGTATTATCAGGTCCCTATGAACCAAGAAGACATCCCCAGGACTGCCATCACCACTCTGTTCGGTACATACACCTGCAATTACTCCTGTTTCGGCCTTCGTAATGCTGGAGCCACTTTTCAACATCTCATGGATGGCATTTTAGGGGACCTTCCTTTCTGTGTATGATATGTGGATGACATACTTGTGTTCTCTTCCTCAAAAGAGGAACACCTCCGTCACCTGCGCATTGTGCTTGACCACCTGCAACAAAACGGCCTTGTAGTCTGGTACAACATGTGTACCTTTGGCGCCAATCTGTCGTTCTTAGGGAACCGCATTACTCCTGAAGGAGTCCATCCCCTCCCTGAAAAGATAGCAGCCGTTCAGACCTTCCCCACGCTCAGAACACTGCAGGAATTCTTGGTCATGATCAGCTATTATCACTGATTTCTGCCAGCCATTGCCGCCAATCTTGCTCCCCTCTACGCCTCCCTCAAGGGCAAGTCAAAAGACCTGAAGTGGGGTCCCCTTCAAGAAGCAACCTTCTGCAATGCAAAGAATCTCCGGTCAACCACTGCTGCTCTCACTTTTTCCATCTCACATGCCCCTCTCCTGCTCTCCATTGATGCCAGCGACATCGCTATTGGTGCAGTACTCGAACAGGTGGTCAACGGCTCGCCCCACCCATTGGCCTTCTTCAGCAGAAGACTGTCCAAGGCAGAATCGGGTTATTCTACCTTCGATCGCGAATTGCTGACGGTGCACTAGGCTGTTCGTCACTTTCTCCATTTCTTAGAAGGTACGCCCTTCATCATTTGCACAGACCACATGCCTCTGGTGCACGCCTTCACTCGATAGTCTGATGCCTGGTCCGCCCATCAACGCCGACATATCTCCGCCGCTGAATACAATTACACCCTGCAACACATCCCTGGGAAAATGAATCTCGTTGTCGATGCCCTGTCAAAAAACACGTTAGGCGCTGTTCAACTGGGATTGGATTACAATGCCTTGGCTGAAGCCCAACAGCAAGATCCAGAGTATCAAGCATGTAGGACATCCTGCACATCCCTCCACTGGGAAGACGTCCCCCTCGACGACTCCAACACCACCCTCCTCTGTGACGTCAGTACTAATGGACCGTGACCTTGGATTCCTGCTCCCATGTGCTAGCAATCATTTGATTTTATTCACGGCCTTTCACATCCCTCTTGCTGTTCTACTGCACAGCTGCTGAAGATGAAGTTCATTTGGCGCAGCATTTCAAAGTATGCTAAGGATTGTGTATGCGCCTGTACTTATTGCCAAACTTCCAAAATACATCAACACACTGATTCACGAGTTGGAACTTTTCCTCAACCTCATCGTCGTTTCGCCTACATTCTCGTCGACGTTGTCGGCCCCCTACCCTCATCACAAGAACATCGTTACCTGTTTACCGTCATCGTCCGCTCCACTTGTTGGCCTGAAGCCATTCCCATTGAAACTGCAATGTCCGCCTCATGTACATCTGCCTTACTCTCAGGATGGATTGCAAGATTTGGTATCCCCGAGCATATTACTTCTGACAGGGGTACCACTTTCACCTTTCAATTGTGGACATCATTAGCGAATTTCCTGGGCATCACCCTACATCGGACAACTGCCTACAACCCGGCTGCCAATGGAATGGTTGAACGTTTTCATCGCACCCTCAAAGCAGCTTTGATGTCCCGCTGCAAGGACTCCAACTGGTTTACTCCCCTTCCCTGAGTCCTCCTGGGACTAAGAACTACTCCTAAAGACGCCCTGGACGTCTCAGCAGCTGAAATGGTGTATGGCCCCCTGTTGGTCGTCCCTGCCAATCCTTCTGCAATCTCCTCCGACGATCTCCAGCGCATACGTCACATCGTAGGAAAATTTACTCCATGCTGCCAGACTTACAAGCCCCCATTGAAGCATCAAATACCAACAGAATTGCACTCTACAACGCACGTTTTCCTATGCAACCACACTAGCAAGCCACAGCTAACGCCCCCTTGTATGGGCCCTTTCCTTGTGATCCAACTAGTCCA
>NC_090735.1:41004551-41007051 GCF_036898095.1 Palaemon carinicauda | reverse complement strand
AATAACAACAGCGAATAATAAATTTGCTTAGATTGCACTTGATCTCTTTTATACGGTGAGTTAGTATTCTTCTCTCTCTCTCTCTCTCTCTCTCTCTCTCTCTCTCTCTCTCTCTCTCTCTCTCTCTCTCTCTCTCTCTCTCTCTCTCTCTCTTTTCATATTCTACTAGGGAACAATAGAAACTGATTATATTGCATATCAGATGTAATAGCAACTACATCAATTACATAATACATTTGCTTGAAAAAAAGATGTATTTATTTTTAATTTAAGAAAAAAAAATAATAAAAAAGTAATCTTTTAACGATAATACTCTTCCATATTCTCAGCATATTCTATTTACAAGGAAATTGTCGATACAAAACCTTTCCATCGGCAATATTTTTTTTTTTTTTTCATGCCTGGGACGTTTAGAAACAGAAAATGGTTCCAGCATACATTATATCTCATCACTCGTCTGTTTTTCCATAAGGATATTAGATCGTTAGCCAAGCCTTTGATGCTTTAAAGATGAGATGTTTCATTCTAGTCGAACTGTATGGAAAAGGATATAAGGAAAACTCAAAAGACACATTGGTAACGTCTCTGCCTGGTGTTCGCCAGACGGGGGTTCGAGTCCCGCCCAGACTCCCTAGTGCCTTTAATGTCTGCAACCTTACTATCCTTGTGAGCTAGGGTTGGGGGGTTTTGGGGAGTCTATAGATCTATCTTTTTAGTCATCTGCAGCCATTGCCAGGCTCTCCCTGGTCCTAGCTTGATTGGAGAGGGGACTTGGGCACTGATCATTTAATATATGGTCAGTCTCTAGGGCATTGTCCTGCTCGTTATGGAAATGCCTCTGCCATCCATGAGAGACCTTTAAATCCTTAAACATACTGTATATACATTCATACCATCATAGTCTTGAAGAGTCAGTATACACAAAACTTTGACTTAGTGATTTTATTTATTTATTTATTTTTGGAGTGAGTCATGAGTATGTTGCATCGCCCTCTTTATTATATCAACGATCTTTATTATAGTTAAGATTGTAGAGTGTACAATTATGATAAACAATACAACTGTCTTCAAATTCATTTGAGGAGAACAGGATTTCCAAACCAAAGTTGAAAACGTCATTAAGCTTATATGCGTCAATTTGCAATTCATCAACCATTTCATATAGAGATCTAAAATAATTTTATTTTATTTTGTTTTAAGCTGCTCCTAAGAACCATTAAACTCGTTTTCAGGAAGATAAAACACAATACAAAATCTGTCTTGTCTATTATAAGCATAGCTATTATCAAGGACCTGTCCGATACACTACTGGCTATATTATGTATCATAATAGAATCATAATAAAGTTTAATCTATCTATTATCCAAGGGGTCTCATCCATATACGCTGTAATATATTTCCTGTCCTGATTATCCCCCTGCGCTTTGTGGGAACAAATATAGCAGAAAATTCTACTCACTTATTTTCCCTAATAGAAATTATTGAGGATTTATGCAAGAATATGTTATGATAAAGCTGCTATTAACCCTATTCAAGTCAGACATCAATATTGAAGGGTTCAAAGGTCGCTCACGAATGTCAGAGACAAGGGACAGTGGTAATGCCATACAGACAGGACAATACCCTAGATATTAACCACAAAAAATATAATCAGCTCACAAGCCTCTTCTCCACCCAAGTTAGGACCTGGGAAGGCTCGGCAATGGCTGCTGATTACTCATCAGGTAGACCTATAGGCTCCCCAAAATCCACTATCCTCAGCTCGCAAGAAATGGGGAGGTTGCTGACACAGCAAGAATCTAATGACTTTGAGGGAGACTTGATCTCCCATCCAGCAGATCTTCAGGCAGGGACGTTTCCAATAGGCTAATACAACCCTCAAAAGATATATTGTAAAATGATAAACGAATGCACACATCCACATTAAAATTTCTTAAAAGTATTAGCAGTTATCGATAGCAATAACAGCCAACGTATCTTACTGCGCACTTGACCCCGTTACATGGATAGATAAAAACAAAAGCAAAGATTAAATTAGCAGGTGTCACAATATAGCCTGTTGTTATTAACTTTAAATTACAAGAATAAAATGGCAACTTCTTTTTCAATACTAGAGGAGTACGCGGTAGATTGCAAGCCTCCTCTGCAGCAGCTTATTTCTCGACCTTTTGCTTGACCTTGTCCTGTGGCATTTACGTGTATTAATCGCAGTGGATTTCCATGCACTCAGATATGAACCAAGTTTGAAGTCTCTTGGACAAGAATGTCCAGACTTATTGCTGATTACGTGATATGGACGTTTTGCTCGCCAGTGACTTTGACCTTTGACCTTCCAAAATTTATTCATATCCAGCACTTTATATATCAGTTTGAAATCCCTGCAAGTTTCATTACTTTACGATTGAAATTTTGGCCGTATGATTGATGACCGGAATTTGACCTTTTGCTTGACCTTGATGACCTTGACCTTGGACTCGACCTTGAACATTGAATTTAACCT
>NC_090735.1:40999551-41002051 GCF_036898095.1 Palaemon carinicauda | reverse complement strand
TTTATTCCAGCTCTCACCAAGATGTAGAATGATCTTTCTAATCGGGTAGTTGAATCAGTAGAACTTCAAAAGTTCAAACTTGCAGCAAATGTTATGTTGAATAGGCTGACATAAGTCTTTTTATGGTTTATATATGAAATATCTGTTTTGATGTTGTTACTGTTTTTAAAATATTTCATCAATTGTTCATTTTTTCTAATATCGGTTATTTATTTCCTTATTTCCTTTCCTCTCTGTTCTATTTTTTCATATTGGATCCCTTGGGCTTATAACATCTTGCTTTTCCAACTAGGGTTGTAGCTTAGTTAATAATAATAATAATAATAATAATAATAATAATAATAATAATAATAATAATAATAATAATAATAATAATAATAATAATAATAATAATAATAAATGCTAACCTATGAGAAAGCACGTGATTAAATCTACGATCAGATGAAACATTAGGGAAAGGGTATGAATATTTTCAGCTAAAAAAGTAATTAACTTTTTTATACAAATGTCAGAAAACAAATGGAAACGAATAGTCGGGATTTTATGATTCCAATTTGAACAGAAGTCAAAAAATTATATTAACATTACTCACCATCCAGTCAATGGGGCTAGAAAAATATTGGCTATTGAAATGACATATATTGCAAGTGCTTTCAATTGAAATACAATGAACCCCGATAGCTTATTTTTTTTTTAACTATGTTTCATGCCACATAGTTCATAACAATGTTAGAAAAGCAAGAGAAAGATTGTAAACCCAAATACCACACAAAAAAACCTAGTTGTAATTGTAAAGTTGCGGATATTTTATCATTTCCATTAAGTTTCGCCTCGAAGAATCAAATACTAAAAGCATAAGAATGACGTTCATTATCTGCAATGTTGCACATAGTGAAATATAAGCATTATAATACTCTAAATATATATTATTTTGAGAGAGAGACGTTAATCGCGAAAAGTTGGAAATAATGAGACAACTTGCGGCAAGAGAGTTAAGAAAAGGCAAAAATGTAGATGAGAGAGAGAGAGAGAGAGAGAGAGAGAGAGAGAGAGAGAGAGAGAGAGAGAGAGAGAGATTTCTTGAAGGATATTGTACTTTGGTCCAGCTGCACTTATACGATACCTTGTATCTTCAATTGTTTCTTATCCGGCAATTCTTAATCAACTGATCGAAAACCCGATATAATTTTCTCAAATATGTTTGAAACACCTCTCTCTCTCTCTCTCTCTCTCTCTCTCTCTCTCTCTCTCTCTCTCTCTCTCTCTCTCTCTCTCTCTCCCCCAAGAAATCAATCATTTTGTAAAAAAAAAAATACTTCACAGCTGTATAAATCATGTTAATAAAAGCTTCATTTAACTTCTAACGAAGCGAATTAGAAATATTATTTGAGAGTAATTTACTGATTAATTCATTGCTCATTTGACATAAATGTAGCAATTATACTATACTTTACAATAAAGTAATTCGTTTTCAAATAATTAATGTACTGATGAAATTAAGGCTAATAAATATTTTTAACGTTAACAAGCAACCTTAACATGGAAGTAATGAAGGGTTCCAATCATCAATTAATTCGTGGAATACGAATTGACGAATATATCAATAAAGCCAATATGCCCCTCTTTCATATTAATTAATAGATATTAGTTTATGGGCGCACTGAAACCCTGATACTTTGATTACTTTCGTTCTCTTTATGATGGAGAGGATATACTTCATCGACAGAAAAATAGCCAAATGAACTGGAAATTAAATAATCCATTTATTAATATATATATAAAAAAAATATTTACTTGTCTATGTTTTAAATATGTCTTTTAATTCGTGTACCTTTTTATACGTGCGTTAATATTAGCCCCCCAGCCCCAAAAATCATTGTGGTTCATAAATTCTTAATTTAATATAAAAATTCTTATTTTCTTCTTGGTGATAATACCTATCTTTGTGAGATGTAAAACCACTGTATGCTTAGAAAATATAAAGTAATCCTCTGGCAATCATAAACAGAATATAATAAAAAGAAAGAATAAATACTCTCGAAATATGCAAAACCTAGCAATGAAATATATGACCTGGAAAAAAGAATGGAAAAAACACGGAACATTCCACGAATTGAAAAAAGTCAATCCTTCATCACGTCAGGAAACACCAAAAATGGAAAAGGGACCGAGAGCACAGGGTTTCCATTTGCGTTTGTTCCTAAGCGGAAGAAAAGGAAAGAAGAAAATGTATTCGTGGCTTAAATTTGCATTTTATTGGAGCCTAAGAAAGGATGTTTTCAATTGGGTTCATTCTGTGAAAATTATCCTATAGAAATTGTGGCATTGGTATAGGCTTTTCTTTTCTTATATATTTTGTGACACACACACACACACACACACATATATATATATATATATATATATATATATATATATATATATATATATATATATATATATATATATATATACATATATATATATATATATATATATAATATATATATATATATATATA
>NC_090735.1:40982148-40994648 GCF_036898095.1 Palaemon carinicauda | reverse complement strand
TGCTTAATGCAGCATAAATGAACGGATTCCGTCTTTCTTTTTGTTCGTGTCCTACAGTCCACATCAAAAGGTCATAAGCCAAAGATCCTGTCTCTCCAGTCTTATTTTTCAAGTCATCAGATAGCATCTCTGCAACTTTTAATGTTGATCCAAGCAAACTCTTAGTAGTCAAATGAAAATGTCTCCTATGCAACTCATCCAATGATGCAGAAAACCTTGAAATGGCGGTTCTTAAGCTAGTGACATCATTCTCTTGAAGAAAAATTGCTTGCATATGCACTTCGACAATTACGTTGGTTGATGTAATAAAAATGTCTTCTTGTCTTTCAACTATATTGCCATATTTAAAATATATATTCTTAGTCTTAGAACTCATCCCATACGAAAAAAATGTCTGAGCGAACAATATCACTCCCAACAACAAAAAATTCATCTTGGAAACCTGTAACGAGAAAAAATATATGTAATTACTCCTGTATTAAAAAGAAAACTTTTAGTCACAAAAATTAAAATTTTTCCTCACTTCTTTTTAATTTCTTATGTGAGACAATGGTACTATTCTCTCATCCGTGGGTTGGGCTACGTTTTGAATTCTAAACCTATTGGCCGTTAATGTTTCCAAAATGTTAAATGGGCCTTCAAACTTAGGTGTTAGTTTATAGTTGAGCCCTTTTCTGACATTGATTTGAATATAGATGTTATCACCCACGGTATATGTTTTAGTTGGTTTCGCTATTTTATCATGATTCCTTTTCATTATGATTTGTGATTCTTCTAAATTCTTTCGAAGGACATCATATCGACTTATACTTGCATTTATACATTCTTTTAAAGGATTTGATATATTAGTTGTAGGCGTTAATACATGGAAAGGTGTTCTAACTGGGGTACCATACAATGCTTCATGCGGTGACATTTTAATTGATATATGATATGAATGATTCAGAGTACTCAGTGCCGCCGGTATTGCAATATCCCAGTTGGGGTCTGATCCCCCTAGTGTTACCCTCAATATATTTAATATCTTCCTATTTGCTCTTTCCACTAGCCCATTCGACTCTGGGTGATATATCATGGTATTGACCTTCTTTATGTTGAGGAATTCACACAATGAGGTAAGAAAGTGATTATTAAATTCACCACCCGAGTCTGAGATTATCATGTGTGGAATTCCATGTTTACAAATGTAACACTCGTAAAACTTCCTAGCGCATTCAATCGCAGTTTTAGTTTTAAGCGCTATTAGTTCTGTATATCGAGTTAAAGCATCTATAATTACTAAGAGGTGCTTATTTCCTCTGTCTGACTCGTAAAATCCTGTTAACAAATCTAAATGTATTCTTTCAAAGGGTTGATTGGGAACAGGATAAGCTCCTAAGCTGACAGGTGTTTTCGTATGCCCTTTGTTTTCCTGACATGTGCGACAATTAGCTATGTGTCTTTTTATATCTGTAAGCATTGTATGCCAATAAAACAATGATTTGGCTTTCTGTGACATTAATGAGAACCCAGGGTGTCCATGTAATGGATTTGAATGCAACCAATTCAGGACAGTGGAAACAAGTGAGTTTGGTACTACTACCTGGTCGTTAGTTACATGTGGTGTATTGCGGGTTTTCCTTGTCACAGTCCTACACAGATTATTATCTTTGATTACATAATTCTGCTGCTTATACTTTATATATTCTTTTTCTTTATGATTGCCTTTCAAAGCATTTATAATTGTTTCTATTTTCTGATCTTTTCTTTGCTCAGTCTGTAACAATTCAGCACTCCAGCCTAAATCTTCTTGTTCAGATATTGTTTTTACAATAGGCATGGATGTTGATATATCTATTAATTCAGCTAAAGACTCCGTACAAGATGACACGGGGTTGCGTGATAATGCATCCGCAATGATATTTGCTTTCCCAGGTAAATACCCGATTCTTGCGCCAAAATCTTGAATGATTAAATGCCACCGAGTTCGTTTAGGGCTGTGATTGAAGCCTTTAAAGAACTCTGTTAGTGGTTTATGGTCAGTAAGAACCTTAACGGGATAACCGTAAATTATGAACTTAAAATGCACTAGCGAATTAACAATAGCTAGTCCTTCCTTGTCTATTACTGCATACTTACTTTCGGAAGTTCTCAATTTTCGAGAATAGAAAGCTATCGGGAAAAACTGTTTATCATATTGCTGAAGCAATACCCCTCCTACTCCTAAGTCTGAGGCATCTGTTGCAATGAAGAATTCCTTACCGAAGTCAGGAAATTTTAAGATAGGAGAACTACACAGTTCATCTTTCAAAGTATTAAACGCCTGTTGATGTTGCTCAGACCATATGAAATCTACGCCCTTCTTCGTAAGATCAGTTAAAGGAGCGGCTATTATTGAATAGTTGCGTATAAAACGCCTGTAATATCCACTACAACCCAGAAATTGCTGTATTCCCTTGACATTAGTAGGTATGGGAAAATTACGTATAGCCGACACCTTATCATGGACTACTTTAAGACCTTGGCTTGACACCATGAAACCCAAATATATTAACTCTGTTTTGAAAAATTCACACTTACTAATCTTTACCCTTAAGTTATGTTGTCTTAATCTCTGTAGTACTAGTTCTAACTTACGTAGATGTTCCTCTAAGGTGTTGGAAAAGATTACAAGATCATCCATATAGGCATGCAATATATCCCCTAACAAGTCTCCAAACACTATGTTAATCATTCTTGTAAATGTTATAGGAGCACAACGTAAACCTAAAGGCATCCGTAAGAATTCATAATGTCCCCTGGCTGTGCTGAAGGCTGTGTATGGGATACTATCTTCTTCTAATGATATCTGGTGAAAGCCTTTAAGTAAGTCCAAGCTGGTAAAATATTTATTCTGACCTAACAAAGACAAAATATCGTCAGTACATGGCACTGGGAATCGATCAGGGATCGTTTCCTCGTTTAGACGACGAAAGTCGACGCAGATACGCCATGTTCGATCTTTTTTCGGTACAACTATTAAAGGAAAATTATAAGGGCTATTTGATTTTCTAATGACTCCTTCCTCTAACATTTTACCTACTTCATCATTTATTTCATTCTGGAATTTCATAGGGAGTCTGTACGAGGGTACATATATAATTTTCTGTTTGTCTTTTAACCTTATTTGATGCTCGATCACATCTGTTTTTCCTAAGGATCCATCCGTAGTGGAAAAGACATCTGTATATTTATTTAAAAGTTCAAAAATTTTCTGCTGAATTTCTTCGTCTTGAATGTCCTTACTGATTTTATTTTTAATAGATCGTAAAAGGGATTCATCCGCAACTGATTGAGAGTGATTGATTTCAGCAACGGTAAGAATACGATGTTTATAAACTTCTACATCCAAGATATGTTGATTTTTGTGAATTACTAAAGTGTTATTTAAATGATTACAGACTTCGATATTACATTGCTGATGTGAGCCTACTGTATAAATAGCTTGTGTGACAGACAATCCGTTGGTTTTCAAAGTATCGGAAAGGATTAATATTTCAGATCCCGGTAGTGTTTTCTTTATTTGCACTATTAAATTCGAAGGTATGTTTGGTTCGATATATTGCGTGCAAGATGATATTACGGGTGAACGAGAATTCTGCTGGGTCGCGTATATTATTTCTTTATTAGTGAGACAAGTTATTGGTTCTTCAACGTACGTTACGGTTACATTTGTCGTCTCCTTTTTATCCAAAACTGACTTTAAAGTATTAGAAGACTTATAGAATTTCCCTTTGATATACACGCCGTGCTTTGCAGGAGCTAAGATAATGTTTTGATTTCCCATAGATGGGTATCCTATAATTACAGCTGGATACATATTAATGTTTTTCACAACAACAAATGTATCGGCAAACGTGCGATTACCGACTCTGAACTGAATATGAGTTATGCCTATGACGTTTAATTCATTATTTCCTATACCTGAAAGTCTAATTCCTGATTTTTCAATCGGAAAGTTCGAAAACAACAAATGATGCGTCTTCAAATCCATAATATTACGTGGACTACCAGAGTCAAAAAATAACGTAAAGGATTTGTGTTCTAAATTTACAGCATATAAGGTTGGCCGTAACTTATTTTGGCTTATTATTGTATGAATTCGTTGCAAATCTACGGGAGCATGCACTGTTTTACTTAATTCGGCCGTGTGTTTCATAGGAAAATCTATTGTCTCACAATTATCTGATAAAACATTAAATTGATTATTCAATACTATTGATGTTGACATAAACGACCTTGACCCAACATCACTCTCTTCCCCTCTAGAGTTAACTATGTGGTATTTGCTTTGCTCTGCACATTCTGAAAATTAGGCTGACTTTGCGACGTCTGGTTTGACGGCCCAGGCTCAGCGATATTTGAAGAAGTGTTTGTTTGTTTCGGACTCTGAACTGCATTGACATTTTGTTGTTTCTTCTTATTGTTAAAATGAGGATTTTTCTTTTTATTTCCATATGGAACTGACTGTGGAATTGACTGTGTATTTCTAGGATATTGTTGTGTCTTACGCGCGTAACATTGACTATAAGAATGTGATCCTGTGTTGTGAACTGAACAAAATTTCGTTCTACAGTCTGCACTTATGTGACCTTGACGTTTGCAGTTGTAACACGTCACTCCCGCTACTGGATTATTAATTACGTTCACTGTTTGTGGTTTTGTTTCATTCTTAGCAAAAACTTGAGTTAACACGGGATCGAGATCTGGACACTTGGACATGTGTTTCTTTATCTGTTTATAGACATCCAATTCCGTACTTGCAGGCATTAACTTCTTATCAAAGCACCGCACTAAAGCTTCAGGCAACATAAGTGTCATGCAAGTTAAATACATTAATCGTAAAAAATCTTTCACGGAGATATTATCGTTAGTAACCCAAGTGGAATTACCTAAAATGTCCTGATATTCGTTAAGCCTATCAGCTATGAGAGCTGCTCTCTCAACAACATTAAGCCGATTCATAGTGGCTTGATTAAGTGTATTTCGTAACGTTAACACTACATCCAAAGCTTCCTCACCCCCATAGATCGCGCGTAACCTAACTTTGAAATCATCCCAAGTAACTGCTTCCTGAAATGAAACACCTCTTAAATACGCACTCGCATCCCCTTTAGAAAAATCTATAAAACTTTTAGCTTCTTGTAATTGTACAAAAGGATCTACGATTTGTTTGGCATTTAAATGGGCATCAACGGATGAAATCCATGACTCCACATTTTGTGGCAAGAACCCGTTGACACGGCCTTGAAAAGGAAGGATTGCTGACCTGGCATTTACAAGCGTCACAATTGGAGGAGGATTAGCCTGGCCTACACCACTAGGTCCAGGGGTAGGGCTGACAGGAGGAGCCATGACTGCTGTATTCTTTTTTTTTTCTATCTCTTTGACCCCTTTCAATCCTATCAAAATATCTATATGAGTACAGACGCCCACTGCGTAAACGCATATGTATAATAAAATTCCCCCAACAATGTTACTAATCCCAATACATTTCCCCCCAAGAGTTTATGAAAGAAAAAGGAATTAGCACAAAGAAAGAAAAATTCTAAATGAGAATTCGGAGTTTCTTATAACAAAGTTTAGGAATTCACTCACCCCAGTAATAATTGACTAACGACTTGTGATAACTACACTTCACTGCCCAAACTGAAATGAATACAAAATCTCTGTACTTAGCTTTATATGAAGTCGACTCGTCGTCTCTCTCTCTCTCTCTCTCTCTCTTGATGTTTTGTTAGCGATGTCTCGTTCTAGTTTCTTGTTGTTTGTAGTTCTTCCTGGATATGTCTTGCAATAGTTGAATGCCAGTCCTTGGGTTTCCTAGGATGTTGATTGAAGATTCTATTTGTATACTAACATATGTTGGTGTTAGCATTTCCGTTGGACTTAGTCAAAATTGTAGATTTTTGTAGATAGTTTTGAGTTCTTGAAGATCTTTATCAGGTATTACAGCTTTTATTTTGAAGTCTTGAAGATCATTCTCTGGTTTTACAGCTTTTATGTTGAAGTCTTGAAGATATATCTCTGGTTTTACAGCTATTTATTTTGAAGTCTTGAAGATATTTCTCTAATTCTTAGAGTTTAATCGCTGTCTTAGAGTTTAACCGCTGTCTTTGAGTTTAATCGCTGCCACCATTTATTGGTGTGCTACTGTCTTAAGCACACATTTGAGTATGAGTTGTTTTCAGATGTATTTGAATGGTTTACTGAACACATTTTAGTAGTTTTTAAGTTTTATTGTGAATAACAACTGAGTTAAACATCTCCATCACTGGAGGAAGCTGTGTTGGTCCACATGACCAATTCTGGTGAAGTTTAGATATGAACTGAATAAATTACCGATATCACAAATATCGTATGCTTGCTTTTTCTTAACCAAGTGACGGAATCGGAAGACACCTGCATCCGGTGACGTCACAAACTTTCACACGAAGAGACAATGTGTTGACACTAAGAAAGAATGGCAACTTAGCATCTTACATCCTGCTTACAATTTGAGTGACCATAGCAAATCTCACGGTCAGCTCTTCCAACCAACATGACATATTACGTCATTTGTTTTAAACATGTAATATTACTATTCTAACTATTACAATTGTAGTTGTCCCCACTTGACATCCTACAGTACATTGCAAGCCCTGGCCATGCGTTCTTGGAAATTTTGCCTCTGCAAAATACTGGGATGAATATTATAAACAGCTATTTTAGGGTCACGTTACTCTT
Organism: Palaemon carinicauda; assembly: GCF_036898095.1. Classification (NCBI taxonomy): domain Eukaryota; kingdom Metazoa; phylum Arthropoda; class Malacostraca; order Decapoda; family Palaemonidae; genus Palaemon; species Palaemon carinicauda. Next base: position 40,987,904 of record NC_090735.1, on the reverse strand, counting down.
ACAGCAGTTAATATATATAAAAAAAATAAATAAAAAAAAATAATCGTGTTGTTCAGGCCACTGAAATAATAAAATTTGAGATGCTCGACCATACGTTACAAAAATAGTTCGTAGGTCAAACACAAAAAAATCGAAGTTTGAATCAACGCTTGTTTGACGCAATAGATTCCAAACCTGAATATATGTTTTTCTTATGCTAATGACAGTGAATGAGTATGAGCAACAATGGGCTGAATAGTTCAATATATCGATCATAATGTTAAGGAATGTGGCGGTCGACATACATGTGGGGTAAAATTTTTCAAAAAAGAATGTATCATCCAACATAATGGGAACATCGATAATATGCAAAAAAGGAACATTAATATAATAATCTTACCTTTAACAGTCAAAGAAAATAATGTGCATATCCCAAAAATATATTAAACATCAATGATAAAGAAAACATTAATACTTATGATAAAAATAATCATATCACTAAAAAAACATACTCAATTTTGCCCCTCACCAACACATAAAGGCTAATATCGTAACATTTATAATATGGTCAACAAAAAAACATTATAATGGTACAGTCAAAAAACACCTGACCAATATCTTTAAAACGATTATCGTAAATAGTAACGTTATAATGATAAAAATCAACTTAGAATTTGGCAGTGAATTTCTAAACACTGGTGTAAAAATCAGAAGCAATAGTAGGCCTATAATGCTACATTTAACAATCGCAAAAGGCCATGTGAATTCCACCTCTTAAAATAACGTAAGAATAAATGTTATGATGTTACTTTTAACGATAACAAAAGGCCAAGTGAGATCTACCACGTAGAAGTATGTAAACATAAAGGGTATAAAAAATATGGATATTAATACAACAATGCTGCTTTTAACGATTTTAAAATTAATTGTGAATTCCGCCACTTGAAATAACCTAAGCATAAATACTATAATAATATCCTTATTAATACTACAGTGTTACTTTAAACGATCATAAAAGGTCATGTGAAATGTACCATGTAGAATAATGTAAGCATAATTGATATAAAATTATGAATATTAATAAAACAAGGCTACTTTTAACGATTACAAAATTCCATGTGAATTCCATCAGGTAAAATAGAATAATATTTGATGATATAAAAAAGTTACGGTGCTACTATAGCGTGAGGTCTACCACACTATAGCGTGAGATCTACCTCCCGTTACTACTATAGCGTGAGGTCTACTGCTGAATTATTCGTCCCTCATAGATAAAACACATTTCATACATTTATTCTAGCGATACTCTCTTCGTACATCAAACATGTTTTGATATATTTCCATACATTTATTCTAGCGATATACTCTTCGTACATCAAACAGGTTATCATGTGTTTCCATACCCTTTCGATGGCAACGTAACACAGGCTTGAATTTTCCTCCTCTGTTACGCTTTCTTTTTTCCTGCATGGCAGAACCACATTTATGGCATGGATCTGTTTCTTGAACTGTATCCAAGAGATTGTGCTCTCTTTAAAAAGGCGAGTGCTGCTTCTTCTGTCAGAATGACTCTTCTATGAAACTCCTTCAGCAACATATTTAGTACCCAATCCATGATATCTCTTTTACGAGGGAAAAACTGATTTAGGAGTTGTTGTAGATTACAGCCAACAGTTCTCGTTGGCACGGGCCATTCCCTTGGTCGGCCGATAGCGCGATTTAGGAGCTCAATTTGCTTCATTTTATATGGGCAGGTCCCGTTTTTTATGGATTTGGGCAGTTCACGTGTTCGATGGTTAGGTGCGGGGCTCCGGGATGCTGGTCACGCGGTAGACCTCACCCTCCACCTGGGTAGGCGACGTATGGCGGTAGACCTCACACTATAGTAGCACCAAAGTTACTATCAATACGAAAACACTACTTTTGATGATGAATAAAGGCCATGTGAATTCTACCACTTAAAATAACGTACGCATCCATGATACTGAAATAGGAATTGATATCTAGAATTGATGTTTCTTTCAACAATCGCCAAAGGATGTCAATTCCCGAATTAAAATGTAAACAGTGATGATATAAAAACCATCAATATAGTAATTTATAATAATACTTTTCACAACCCCCCTCCCCCCAAAAAAATCTAAGTGATTTCTCCAAATTTTGAACATCGATGTTAGTGAGACTTTAAACTTTAAAAAACTATCTATCACATGGACAACCCAATAAAATATTGTAAACGTTAATTATATAAAAAAGTCAATAGAATTGATCTATGACTACTTTTAACACTCACCATCAGCCGGAGAGAACGACGGCTGTCCTCCACAGCAGACGAAATAAACAGCAGACGAAGTAAATCCACGAGAATTACTCTTGGTAAAGAATCGTTAACTTTGTGTTCCCCAGGGAACATTAAGATCATGGTAGATTGATGACGAGGCTTCATGATTGCATCTTCTTTGTCAGTCTGGAGGAGGGTAATAAAGAAGCAGTTCTTATCGATATGCCTCCAAAAATATACTCTTTTACTCAAATGGTATTTGTGGGCCATCTATGCCAGACTTTTGAGGGGTGTTGTGATTTGGTAGCGCCTTCAGTGCATCACAACAAATGCCATCTGCGCTATACAATAACAACACCAACAACAACAAATGTAGTAGTTACTAGTCCACTACAGGACGAAGGCCTCACATAACTTTATTCATGACTGGAATTTTTATCGCCACGCTGGCTATTGCGGGAGATCTCAGATCTTTGTCCGATTGCTCCCAGCAAACCAACCTAGTATGGGTAGTAGTACAGATTTGTTGGTTATGGCAATACACAAACCCTTTCACCAGACAATGGTAACCCTACACAGAACACACAACCAGTAAAGTGTAGGCATTACACTTAAGGATTTATCAGCATCCTTTTCAACCACTATCTGTTCCCAGTTTTTAGCCTTCTACACTGCAGTACCTCTATCAACATTTCCTTTCTTCCATCTTGCTGTCCAAATTCTTTTACTTCGTGGTTTTTGCTTGATTTTCCCTCTCAGATTAGGTCATCTAACACAATTAGATCCTTTCCAACTTCTTCAGAAAATAGTTCCAGTAACGGTTAAAGGCTTTTTTTTTAGCATTTACTTTATTATTTCAGTTAATTTTATTTTAGCAACGCCAATTTAAGTCTAATTCTTTGCTTGTTGTTATGCCTACATGGATTTCTTCAATACACAGCGACTTAGGTCTACATCAAGTAAAAATTACACATTTACGCACATTACAAAAAAAACGTGGGTCTTGTAAGTATTTCCTACATAGGATATTCATCTTGCCCCCATTAACAGCTGAATGATAATTAACATTTCATTTATAAAGTTATTATCAAAGTTAATAATTATCAAGTCTTTTATATAACAAAATACTACGAGCTTAAGGGCCCACAAAATAGAAAACCAGCCGTCTTTATTTTAGCGTCAATAGTCTATACATTATTTTCCTGAATTACTTTAGACCCACAACACGGTACAATATATATTTCTATTTTGACACAACACATTGAATAGTCCTTCAGCATTAACACAATATGGTTTAATACGTGCTTCTGACTTGACTGTAAATATTTCTTCAATATCATAATAGATTTGTAGCACCACTGTCATCGTACGAATCAGAACTTTCGATTACAATATACACACAAGTAGTACCGACAAACGTCCAGACACGACTAATTTATCTAGGGAAGAGAACTACCTCACTGACACCTTCGCCAATCGTTCACAATAGATGTATCAACTACCTAACGGTAGTTAATCTTTTTAAATACTTTCTTTTTGTTGATGTGCTGGAAACTGTAAACAACGCGTCCAATGCCAACTGTTTGAAGAGCTAAGAGTTTGGACTAATAATTAGCGAACGACCGTTGCCAATAGTTTATTCAGTTGACCTTTTTCAATATTGATATGATTTTTTCACAAAAGCTTTTTCGTATCCTTATCATAATCAAGACTGGGGATATACAGTACTGTACTATTCCATAGACCTTCACTTACATTTAGTAAAGCCAATTTATATTCATAACAAGAAATAATAATAGATAATTTTTGGATATCCTGTAAATGTCTCATTTCTAATTTACTTCAACTTGTTAGTATATATATATATATATATATATATATATATATATATATATATATATATATATATATATATATATATATATATATATATATACATTTATTTATATATTTATTTAGGAGCTACGACCTTAGTTGGAAAAGAATGATGATACAGATGGATCCAACAGGGAAACAAGCACAGTGTGGAAATGGAAGATTAATAGCGAATAAACTATATACCCTATTGTTAAAAATTATATAAGGCATATATCCCATTGATAAAAATTATATAAGTATATATCCTATTGATAAAAATTATATAAGGTATATATCCTATTGATAAAAATTATATAAGGTATATTATTATTATTATTATTATTATTATTATTATTATTATTATTATTATGTGTGTGCGTGTATTCTTAACTTGTGTAAGTGGCAAATCAGAAGACCTTAGCTTTATGGAGTCACCCTCTGTTGTGTGTGTGTGTGTGTGTGTGAAATAAAACCTGCTATTGCTGAGAGACTATCCCTTTTTCTGCTAGTTTTCGTTATAAATCTCTGTTCATCACTATACATAGGATTTTTTTTTATGCTTTGGAACATTATCACAAACCTTTTCAAGATTTATTCAGTATCGAAAGCATAAAGGAAAAACAATCATGAAAATGTCCAAAGTTGATAGAAATTGGAGGTACGGTATCATAAAAATAACAACATTTTTATTAATAGTTGAAGAAAAAAAGTTAGGTAATGGCTTGGCAGATGCAAAAGATGGGGCAATTTTTATGCATAACTTCATACATCAGTTGTAATTTTTTATTTACAAAGTCGCATGTTTATATTGCATTCGTGGATAGAGAAAATCTTTTCATGAATACAAAAAAAAAAATATTCTTAACAATTACTTTAAAGTCAAACTCCTGAGAAGAGCTCCATTTGTTTTTGAAACACAATTCAGGCTTCACTTAACTGCATGGTCATTTAGCTAGAAAAGTTTGTCATTAGAAAAGTTTGCTTAGCCTGCAAAACTACTTTTTTTCTAATTTAGGATAATATCATAATTGTTAAATGTAGTAGTTCGTAGTTCTCTATATATATATATATATATATATATATATATATATATATATATATATATATATATATATATTAATATATATATATATATATATATATAATATATATATATATATATATATATATATATTCATACATACTGTATATACAATATATAAATTGAAAAATCATGGGAATACAATAGGCCACTGTATATAGCATTTATTGATTTGGAAAAGGCATTTGACTCGGTACCTAGGAACAAATTGTGGAGGTGCTTGGGAGAGGTTTATGACTCGACGGTAGATTGGGAGCTGCAATAAAGAGCATGTACGAACCATGTATGAATAATGTAAGGACTGGATACAAGATTGAAAATTGGTTTAGAGTAACAACAGGTGTTAAGCAGGGAAGCGTTCTTTCCCCGCTCTTATTCATTGCATATATAGATGTAATTATAAGAAGTTTTAAGGAAAGAATAAATATCTCGGGAGACATCATGATTTTTGCTGATGCTATTGCTTTCTGGACATATGATCGGGAAGAACTAGAAAGAGCATTGATAGCCTTGAACGATTGTTTAACAGAAGCTGGACTTAAGATGAACATTAATAAA
>NC_090735.1:40967148-40972148 GCF_036898095.1 Palaemon carinicauda | reverse complement strand
TTATCATAGATCAAGAAGAGTGTTTGCTCTCTTTGAGTATATGAAGTATCGACATAAACAACGCAGAGAAGAGCAAGTTAGAAATTAAACTTGGTCCCTTAACTACACTTAAGGAATTTCGAAGCTCACTGATGCTAGATAAGGCAAAGGAAGAAGTAACATTACTGATGATTTTTGTTACCTCATCATAAGGAATGTTTCGAGAGATACACAGAAGAAGACCATTTCCTTAAGAGATCACATAGTGGTGCAGGTGATAATTATAGGTTGCCTATTCTTTCTTTGTCTGCTTTTTTTACATATCACGGGAGTGATTGATTTTCCATGAATTAGAAACGAAGAACTAGGGTTTTTTTTTTCTTCAAATATTAATGGTAAATGCTTATATTTTTTCTTATTACATCCTGGGAAATGTATTAACATTGATAATAAAATACCAATTGTAAGCGAAAAAGCCACAGAACACGCACAGATGTTTCATGAAAAGTAGGTTTTTCCTCTGTCAAGATTTTGTCTTAATTTACTGAGAAGTACATTGGCCACTACCCACATCTCTCTCTCTCTCTCTCTCTCTCTCTCTCTCTCTCTCTCTCTCTCTTTATCAAACTTCGTCTCCCAGCTTGAAATATGTCTCTCATTCCTTGATCTTATCTCATCCCATCTCGACAGCAATAAATTCTTCAGTCATTTTCGCGTTCTCGCGTCCACCGTCGAAGGTTAGATTCTACATTTGCTTCGTTGCCTGCCATAAATCTACCTCTTATCCTGGTATGTCTTCTCATCTCAAAATTTAGTGCCATCTTATGAGGCTTATATCTTCCTCTTCTTTCACTTTGAATTTTCGGTTTGGTCAATTTTTTCCCTAGGTTTGATATAAAATGTATTTATCAAATTGCAAAATTAATGTTTAAGGATTAACATAATTGTTTAATTTTTATCAATCTGATGTAAAAAACAAAATATATAAAAGGAACCAGGCTGTTCAAAAGGAAGTAAAATAATTCACATCATCTTCACTTGTAAATCAACGATGTTGTAAATTGTGCTTTCAGTTTGGTAATTTTTTTCCTAACTTTGATATATAAGAAATTAACTAAAATGAAAAATTAATGTTTAAGGATTAACATAATTCGTGTTTTTAGTTTGTATCAATCTGATATAAAAAGATATAAGGTAAAAGGAACCGGACTGTTCAAAACGAAGTAAAATAAATTACATCCTCTTCCATTATAAATCGTCGATGTTATAAATTGCGCAGAACTTAATATTTTTGAAGGTATTAAGTTAAACATATCTCTCTGGCTGTTTTCACAACTGAATGGACCATTTTTTAAAGAAAATTTACTACTAGATTAATTAAAAAGTTATAGAAACTGCTTGGTATTTCTAAGATAAAGTTAAAATTATTTTATTCTACTCAAAAATAGATATTACTGTACCAACCGTGTGTCACACGATCGTACATAGTTCATTTTGTGTATATATTATGCTTGTATCTTCGCTCTCCCCCTCGCACTAAAAAGAACCTAAAAAAACCTGTCTGTGTTTCTCATCAATAACGGTGTTGATTTTGAACAGGAAATTTCCAGTTGCCTTGAGCTTTTGTATATAAAGGAGAGCGTTCTATAATAAACTCTCTCAGTTGCTTTCATCCTGCCTTTGAGTCACAACCTTCTCTCGGCCCGTCACATTGGTGACCACGGAGTGACTCGCTCTCCCCCCCACCCCCCCTCAGCGTTACTAAGACGCCCTCAAAACATATCTTTTGCAGCAGTACTCACCGTCGCCAGCCGCCCGAATAGCAAGGCTTTCTCAGCTCTCTCAACAACCGTTGGGGGACCAAAGGGCTTCGCTCGCTCTTAGGGAAATGACCAGTATCACTCGCCTGCAACCTGCCGCGCACAGCTCTCCTCGTGATGTGAACCTACTTCGTGCCCTTTGGGTAACCCGTTTACCCAAACCTGTAAGCGCTGCCATACCCGATGTCGATAGTTTACCCATAAAGGACTTGATGACCAAAGCCGATACCCTTATGGATAGCTACTTCATGACCTTCAAAATCTCCATCAACGCCTCCACTCGTGACGAAGAGGACACCTATTCAACTTCAACCGAAGCTGACGTGAATGCCGTAGGACACACACGCCTATGGATGCCATAGGATACACACGCCTATGAATGCCATAGGACACACACGCCTATGAATGCCATAGGCCTATGAATACTGTAAGACACGCCTATGAATGCCGTAGGACACACACGCCTATTAATGCCGTAGGACACACGCATATGAATGCCGTAGGACACACAAGCCTATGAATGCCGTAGGACACACACGCCTATTAATGCCGTAGGACACACGCATATGAATGCCGTAGGACACACAAGCCTATGAATGCCGTAGGCCTATGAATGCCGTAGGACACGCCTATGAATGCCTTAGGACACACACGCCTATGAATGCCGTAGGACACACGCCTACCCCGTGATGAGCCAGAGCGGCAACAAAGCCACCTATCATCCACCACTCGCTCGCGCCCCAACCAACGACTTCTACAGCCACTCACTGCCGCTAATCGGCGCAGTGCTACTACCACTCCAGATTCAGGGCGCCCTATTTAACATGTACAGTATGTCATTTTTAGGGGAGCAGCCACGTACCAACCGTGTGTCACACGATCGTACATAGTTCATTTTGTGTATATATTATGCTTGTATCTTTGCTCTCCCCTCGCACTAAAAAGAACATGAAAAAAACGTCTATTTTTTTTTCATAGATAACAGTGTTGATTTTGAACAGGAAATTTCCTGTTGCCTTGAGCTTTTGTATAAAAAGGAGAGAGTTCTATAATATACTCAATCAGTTGCTTGCCTCCTGTCTTTGAGTCACAACCTTCCGTCGGCCAGTCACATTACTATACTTTAATATGAGGATATTGAGGTGGAATAAAGACCCATGTTAACACTTCTTTCAAAGGGCTGCATGGAAATCATCTTCACACCAATATTTGTTCAATATTCAAGAAGATCAATAATTCAACAGCGGAAAATAGTCTCTTTTGCCTATTTCTTCAAATAGATAATGATGATACAAACTTGCTCTCAATTTAGATATACAATAATGTCTACTGTAAAGAAGTCTACGTAGAAGTAATCATCTTTATTCAAAACATTTTCTTCAGGTTAAAGGTTACTCATAAATGGCGGAGGAAAGGGACATGATAAGGCCCTAGAAATTGACCATATATACATATAATCTGCACCCAAACCCTTCCCCCATCAAGTTAAGACGAATGGTGGGGGGGGGGGGGGTGGCAGGCATTGGCTGCTGAGGACTCACCCGGTAGACCTATGGGCTCCCCTAAACAGCAGCCCCTAGTCCCTAGCTCACAAGGGCAGTGAGGTTGCATACAGTATAAGAAACTATAGAGCCTGACCTTGTCTCGAACATCAGTTCAGCAGATCTCCAGCCCGACACATTTTCAATAGGCTACCACATCGAGAGTACTTACACTCAAAATATTATTATAGACTTCGGGTGGGGATTTACCATTATTTTAAATCTGAATTTATCTCCTTTATCTTCAAAGCCCCCACCCCCTTAATATAACTTTTTAAACAGGAGTCTTCTTTAAAAAGAATATATTGGATAATTAATTTTTATCAAAAGTTTGAAGTCAAAAAGCTTTAAAACTGGCAGTCTTATGCCAACTACCTTTCTATAAAATCTAATGATCAATTAAAGCTTTAGAGGTGAATTCTTTAATCTGCAGGTCGATCCCTGATGTATAGTGAAAACTTAAAAAAAAAAGAAAAAAAAAGTTATACGAACGGCCTATATATCAGTGTGTCCATGGAATTACAATTCAGAGCATACAATACATCTGGTAGCCATACCTCAGGGAGACATCTGTTGGCCTTAGTAAGAACATTTCTTCAGGGAGCCATTATTGGACCCTAAACGCCAATGCTTGTTATTTCTTTGTGATGTGAATAGCAAATCCAAAGAATAATTGGAACGATATTGCTGTCGAGATAGAATGATGCTCATATTTAAAAGATTAATTAAAAAAGAAACATCTATTATTGTTATTGTTATTGTTATTATTATTATTATTATCATTGTTATTGTTATTGTTATTGTTAGCTAAGCTATAACCCTAGCTGGAAAAGCAGGATGCTAAAAAGTGGAGGTCCTGTAAAGAGTAGGGTTCCCTTGCTGTATGGGACCGGAAAAGCAACCCTTGAATTAAGTATAATCCGAAGATCTCCAACAGGGATGATAGCCTAGTGAGGAAAGAAAATAAGGACGCACATAGAATGGTATACCTAAGTGTACCCTTAAGCAATAGAATTCTAACGCAAGACAGTGGAAGAGCACGGTAAAAAAAAAAAAAAAAAAAAAAGGAAAAAAAATGGTTAAAACCCAACTTCATGCACTGACAAGGAGAAATTTTCTATCATACTTCATAACTAGACTAATTCTATATAAATCTTTAATCGCTGTCGAGACAGAAGACTTTGGCAGGTTGAGTGATATAGAGAACTTCTACCTATTCTCTCCGCCGTTAAGAACACACACTTGGGAGGTTATGAAGATGCATTTGCTAAAGTGAAGACAAGACAGGATATCAAAAGAGATATGGGCCATGCAAGATAAATGGAAAGTCGAATGGGAGGATTAGATATGTCTAGACTCTAGAGAGTAATCATATAAGGTTTACTCACTATTCATCATAGTGAGCTTTCTGTCCCGGGAAATTGGAATAGTGAGTATAAATGCATTGTGGAATTTCTATGGTAGCGATAATGTATAGAGTATTATATGAATAGGAATAATCATATAATGTCTAATTTACGATCAAGAAAATGGTTGAGGAAAGCACAATAGAGTTTACCTGAGAGATTGGTAGGCTAATTTGTGTTCCTGACCAAATCACTGGGTTTATTGGTTATATGTTTGGTAGTTAGCGGGCACCGATGAACAACTGGGTGATTAT
>NC_090735.1:40957148-40962148 GCF_036898095.1 Palaemon carinicauda | reverse complement strand
TGAGGTACACTCGAAAACCATACTCCCACAAATTACGAAACCAGTGGCTTGTAGTTCGGAAAGGGGGAGGGGATGGGAAGGGTTAAATCTGTGTGTGTGTGTGTATACAGTTTATATGTATATCTATCTGAATATTTAGACGTAATTTTTAACGAATCGGGTACACTATTCAATATAATATATTCTAACGAATTCCTGTATAGCATTTTAGATGAAAAATAGCAACCCTCCATAAATTCATCTGACTTTTGCAACAATATCCCTTGTGTTCGGTTTGGCAAATGAGCATTTTAAATTTCAAATGTGATATTTTAGATGAAACAGGGCAAATCTCCAAGCCAAAATCACCAGTTCTCTTTGCAACAACTGCTTTTAAAATTCACAACGGAGAATACTTATCTCAGATAAATTTCAGAAACAGCCTAATGGTAGAGGGACAGAGGAAAATTATTATTCCTCTTGTGAACATTTTCAACGGGCGTTCATAGCTGTTGGTTTTAGAGGTGGTTGACATTAGGCTTGTAATTCCATTTCTAATAGTTTTGTTAAATATAATGACAAATAAATAAATAGTCTGGAGAGGATTATTCTAATGGTATTCAGTGATAAGATAAACATCTCCAATGAAGGTATGAATTATGACAAATATGAAAAAGAAAGATTGTGGATTGACATAATAAAACAGGAAAAATTAACATTGTAATAACCATATGCTTCAAAGAGTTATTACTTATTAGTAAATAAATATCCAACTTTACTAACTATTTTTCTCTAGTCTTGGGTAGTGCCACAGCCTCTGAGGCTACACTGGGGCACTCTATTCTATCTAATTTCTGTTCTTGTTTTGTTTAAGCTTTTATAGTTTGTAAAGGAAATATTCATTTTAATGATGTTACTGTTCTTAAAATATTTAATTTTTCTTCTTTCCTTTCCTCACTAGGCTATTCTCCCTGTTGGGGCACCTGGGCTTATAGTATTCTGCTTTTCCAACTAGGTTTCTAGCTTAGCAACTAATAATAATAATAATAATAATAATAATTATAATATTTTTCTGCGTCACATATTTACTTAAAATTTTCTAACCAAAACCAATAAAACGTTATCATTATTTTAGTGGTAATAAAGAAGTTCTTGGCATTAGCGCACAGAGGAAAACAATAATTATCTATCTACACATGACATTTTGAATGTTTGGTTTTGTTATGCCGTTAATAATCTTCAAGCAGAATTTACTTTCCTCTCTGATGCCACCTCCCGTTTATGGTGGTATTAACCGGACGAGTAATCTATAGTTCGAGACACTTAGTCTCACCCTAGACGCAATAATGTGTCATAAGGAGAAGTCGTTTTGGATTTTATACCGGCTGCAGAATTGCTCAAACACTCACTATATATATATATATATATATATATATATATATATATATATATATATATATATATATATATATATATATATATATATATATATATATATATATACATATAGCACCTTTTCAAGAAATACAGTTTGAACGTTGTTTTGGTTATTTCTTTGATAACCTTCAAGGAGGGTTTACTTTCCAATATGACGATAACGACGTTCACTCCTGTTTATGGTGTCATTAAAAGTCCTATATTTTCAGCTGCTTCGTCTCTCCCTAGACTCAATAAATGTGTCATAAGGTGATAACGCTGTGGATTTTGTACTTGCTGCTGAATTAAACACACATACAGTATATGACATATACTTTTGTGTCTTTGTAACTGCATGTATCTGTGTCTGTAATCAGGCAGCTGAATCAATGTAACTTCAAAAGTTCAAAGTTGCAGCGAATGTTATTATGTTGAACAGGCTCAAATTAGTCTCTCTTCATGGTTTCTATATGACAGATCTATTTTAATGTTGTTACTGTTCTTGATACACATTTTAATTGTCCACTACTTCTCTTGTCGTTTGTTTCCTTATTTCCTTTCCTCACTGGGCTATTTTCCCTGTTGGAGCACTTGGGATTATAGCATCTTGTTTTCCTACTAGGGTTATAGCTTAGCTAATAATAATAATAATAATAATAATAATAATAGCAATCGGAGATTTCAGACTTCCGCCAATGAATAGTGCCATCATTCAACTAAAGTCACGGACATCGTCTCCTATTTTTGACTGTATAGTAGATGTCGAAAATAGCAATGTTGATCAAGAATAGTGATCTTGATCCGTATCACCTTCAAAATTTCATGGTTTCTTCCAATGCATAATCTCTATCCAGTGTTAAAATTTGGTGAACATCCAATCTGTCAATTTGTTCTGACGTAATCTTTAAAATGGTAAAAATAGCAAATCCGGATCTCCAAAATTTAACGGGATCTTCCATGAACTAAGATTTATTTGTGGTGAAGATTTCGTCAAAATCTGTTGAGTAGGTCTGACGTAATTCTGTCCACAGAAACGCAGACAAAAACATGAATAAATAAATACACTCGAAAATATAACCACCTTGGCGGAGGTAATTATAATGTGAGTTCTTGAGTACGCATGCTAACAGATAATCTAAAAAAAAAAAAGAAATGTTTTAGCGCTAAAAATAAATCCACCCATCATTCACGTTAATCCTTTCATTCCTTTATAATTCTCTTAATGTGATACTGCATGATATTCACTGAAACGAAAATAATGAAGCAATTCCCCCCCCCCCCAAAAAAAAAAGCAAAACACTAAGGAAGAAATGAGTCTGATATATGGCATTTGAACAGTTGTTTCTGACAATAATGGTCATCAGCGAAAGAAAGGAATTTATTTTGTATAATCTTAAAATAGATTAGTAAATATTATAGTTGTAACTATTTTAGTAAATGAATACGAGGCGGAGTATTTTCTTTAATGTTCCTGAGAGGATTACCAAAGGCTTCAGAGGGAATTTATGCATCTCAGTCGTGAATGAGGATTAAAAAGGTTGATTGCTCATTCTTATGCGGAATGAATGTCTAGAAGATTCTTTCTCTCGTCTTTTAAATTTTTCTACTTAGGGATATAAAGACATTTTTAATGTCATTCTGTCATTTACAAAAGGATTCTTTATTTTTTCATGCAGACCGTATGAACTGCAAGCTACATGTGGACGAATATATTTACACGGACACACACAAGGACAAACACATAGACACTTACACACACACACTATATATATATATATATATATATATATAATATATATATATATATATATATATATACATATATATACATAAATATATATATATATACATATATATATATATATATATACATATATATACATATATATACATACATACATATATATATATATATATATATATATATATATATATATATATATATATATATATATATATATATATATATATATATATATATATATATATATATACAGTATGTATTTATACAGCGAGAGAGAGAGAGAGAGAGAGAGAGAGAGAGAGAGAGAGAGAGAGAGAGAGAGAGAGATTTACATGTGCATGTGCAGGGCTGCAAATAAGCTGCATGATAACAACTACCTTTATCTGAATGTCATGTGTACTTTTGTAAGTGAATAACTAAAGGCTAAAAACGAAATACCCTTGTAAATTCTCCCTATTTTCATTTGGTTTATGAATGCTTAGCAAAAGAAGCTTATTAGTAATAGTTAACAAGGAGACGAAATCTCCAATTATCATATGTCAAAGCATATCTCATTGAAAGGCAGGAAAACTTCCATCACAAATTCTTGCGATCAAATTTACTAAACATCCTATCGGGAGTTCCATTTTGGCTCTATCGGTTATAGTTCCTCCTTCGTGACTGAGTCACGCCAACTTATTCAAAGTTATCGGCTTAAAGGTTTAAACTCCACTCATGAATGACAGAGGCAAAGGACAGTGATAATGCCCTATCTAACAGGACAATCTAGAAACTGATTATTTGCACATAATGCTCAGCACCCAAGCCCCTTCTCCAACCAAGCTAGGGGGACCAGGCAATGGCTGCTGATGACTCAGCATGTAGATATATAGGCTCTTCCAAGCCCAATCCTTAGCTCACAAGGATGGCGAGGATGCAGACACTACAAGAAACTATCGAAATTAAACAGGACCCTAACCCCAATCCAGCAATCGCCAGGCAGGGACGTTTCCAATAGGCCACTAAAGTCCTATCTGTGGGTTTTTGATATTATACCTTCAGCAGAGTGCAAGCGGGAAAATGGTGAAATAAGTATGCCCGTGATGGCTATTTTTAAAGCAGTAAATTGAATTATAGTTGTGTTCCATTTAATCACTTTTAAGAGAGTACCTGATCGCCATTTTCAATAGGCTATGTTATCAGAAAACTTAATGTTTCTATCGTTCATTATCATCTAGAAAAGAATCAAATTTCCAGTTAGACCTTAAGTCCCTGCCAACCTTCATTCAAGTAACCTACAGATAAATATTTTCACACGTTAGAACACGTAATACTTCGAAAAAAGTTCCATCCTTGAAGAGAGCAAAAATATTAATCAAAGAATATCTATATTTTTCATAGAAGCAGAGTGACGTAAGAGAGGATTATGCCAAGCTAGTCTGAACAATGCATGTATTATACCTATGCTAAAGCAATGACCATGGTGACATCTTTTTCTTTCAACTCAGCAGGTACTATAATCTCTCTCTCTCTCTCTCTCTCTCTCTCTCTCTCTCTCTCTCTCTCTCTCTCTCTCTCTCTCTCTCTTGAGAGAGAGAGAGAGAGAGAGAGGAGAGAGAGAGAGAGAGAGAGAGAGAGAGAGAGAGAGAGAGAGAGAGAGCTCGTTAACCACTTTTGATTCTGATAAGCATACTCTTTTTACAGTTATCATGAGATATCCTCATGTACTCAATCCAACAGTTTATTTTCATCATTGGCGGTGGTTAAATATTCTCTTAAGAATTGTTAGTATTTGTTACCTCTCTGTTATACAGGAATTCTCAAGACGACACTGGTTGTTTACAGGGAGAGTTTGCGGGATAATGTGTTAGAATATTTTCCA
>NC_090735.1:40944648-40952148 GCF_036898095.1 Palaemon carinicauda | reverse complement strand
AAGAGTTATTACTTATTAGTAAATAAATATCCAACTTTACTAACTATTTTTCTCTAGTCTTGGGTAGTGCCACAGCCTCTGAGGCTACACTGGGGCACTCTATTCTATCTAATTTCTGTTCTTGTTTTGTTTAAGCTTTTATAGTTTGTAAAGGAAATATTCATTTTAATGATGTTACTGTTCTTAAAATATTTAATTTTTCTTCTTTCCTTTCCTCACTAGGCTATTCTCCCTGTTGGGGCACCTGGGCTTATAGTATTCTGCTTTTCCAACTAGGTTTCTAGCTTAGCAACTAATAATAATAATAATAATAATAATAATAATAATAATAATAATAATAATAATATTTTTCTGCGTCACATATTTACTTAAAATTTTCTAACCAAAACCAATAAAACGTTATCATTATTTTAGTGGTAATAAAGAAGTTCTTGGCATTAGCGCACAGAGGAAAACAATAATTATCTATCTACACATGACATTTTGAATGTTTGGTTTTGTTATGCCGTTAATAATCTTCAAGCAGAATTTACTTTCCTCTCTGATGCCACCTCCCGTTTATGGTGGTATTAACCGGACGAGTAATCTATAGTTCGAGACACTTAGTCTCACCCTAGACGCAATAATGTGTCATAAGGAGAAGTCGTTTTGGATTTTATACCGGCTGCAGAATTGCTCAAACACTCACTATATATATATATATATATATATATATATATATATATATATATATATATATATATATATATATATATATATATATATATATATATATATATATATATATAGCACCTTTTCAAGAAATACAGTTTGACCGTTTGTTTTGGTTATTTCTTTGATAACCTTCAAGGAGGGTTTACTTTCCAATATGACGATAACGACGTCCACTCCTGTTTATGGTGTCATTAAAAGTCCTATATTTTCAGCTACTTCGTCTCTCCCTAGACTCAATAAATGTGTCATAAGGTGAAAACGCTGTGGATTTTGTACTTGCTGCTGAATTAAACACACATACAGTATATGACATATACTTTTGTGTCTTTGTAACTGCATGTATCTGTGTCTGTAATCAGGCAGCTGAATCAATGTAACTTCAAAAGTTCAAAGTTGCAGCGAATGTTATTATGTTGAACAGGCTCAAATTAGTCTCTCTTCATGGTTTCTATATGACAGATCTATTTTAATGTTGTTACTGTTCTTGATACACATTTTAATTGTCCACTACTTCTCTTGTCGTTTGTTTCCTTATTTCCTTTCCTCACTGGGCTATTTTCCCTGTTGGAGCACTTGGGATTATAGCATCTTGTTTTCCTACTAGGGTTATAGCTTAGCTAATAATAATAATAATAATAATAATAATAATAGCAATCGGAGATTTCAGACTTCCGCCAATGAATAGTGCCATCATTCAAC
The DNA here is from genome assembly GCF_036898095.1 of Palaemon carinicauda. Lineage (NCBI taxonomy): Eukaryota > Metazoa > Arthropoda > Malacostraca > Decapoda > Palaemonidae > Palaemon > Palaemon carinicauda. Next base: position 40,950,735 of record NC_090735.1, on the reverse strand, counting down.
TAAAGTCACGGACATCGTCTCCTATTTTTGACTGTATAGTAGATGTCGAAAATAGCAATGTTGATCAAGAATAGTGATCTTGATCCGTATCACCTTCAAAATTTCATGGTTTCTTCCAATGCATAATCTCTATCCAGTGTTAAAATTTGGTGAACATCCAATCTGTCAATTTGTTCTGACGTAATCTTTAAAATGGTAAAAATAGCAAATCCGGATCTCCAAAATTTAACGGGATCTTCCATGAACTAAGATTTATTTGTGGTGAAGATTTCGTCAAAATCTGTTGAGTAGGTCTGACGTAATTCTGTCCACAGAAACGCAGACAAAAACATGAATAAATAAATACACTCGAAAATATAACCACCTTGGCGGAGGTAATTATAATGTGAGTTCTTGAGTACGCATGCTAACAGATAATCTAAAAAAAAAAAGAAATGTTTTAGCGCTAAAAATAAATCCACCCATCATTCACGTTAATCCTTTCATTCCTTTATAATTCTCTTAATGTGATACTGCATGATATTCACTGAAACGAAAATAATGAAGCAATTTCCCCCCCCCCCAAAAAAAAAAGCAAAACACTAAGGAAGAAATGAGTCTGATATATGGCATTTGAACAGTTGTTTCTGACAATAATGGTCATCAGCGAAAGAAAGGAATTTATTTTGTATAATCTTAAAATAGATTAGTAAATATTATAGTTGTAACTATTTTAGTAAATGAATACGAGGCGGAGTATTTTCTTTAATGTTCCTGAGAGGATTACCAAAGGCTTCAGAGGGATTTTATGCATCTCAGTCGTGAATGATGATTAAAAAGGTTGATTGCTCATTCTTATGCGGAATGAATGTCTAGAAGATTCTTTCTCTCGTCTTTTAAATTTTTCTACTTAGGGATATAAAGACATTTTTAATGTCATTCTGTCATTTACAAAAGGATTCTTTATTTTTTCATGCAGACCGTATGAACTGCAAGCTACATGTGGACGAATATATTTACACGGACACACACAAGGACAAACACATAGACACTTACACACACACGCTATATATATATATATATATATATATATATATATATATATATATATATATATATATATATGTATATATATATATATATATATATATATATATATATATATATATATATACATATATATACATAAATATATATATATATATATATATATATATATATATATATATATATATATACATATATATATATATATATATATATATATATATATATATATATATATATATATATACAGTATGTATTTATACAGCGAGAGAGAGAGAGAGAGAGAGAGAGAGAGAGAGAGAGAGAGAGAGAGAGAGATTTACATGTGCATGTGCAGGGCTGCAAATAAGCTGCATGATAACAACTACCTTTATCTGAATGTCATGTGTACTTTTGTAAGTGAATAACTAAAGGCTAAAAACGAAATACCCTTGTAAATTCTCCCTATTTTCATTTGGTTTATGAATGCTTAGCAAAAGAAGCTTATTAGTAATAGTTAACAAGGAGACGAAATCTCCAATTATCATATGTCAAAGCATATCTCATTGAAAGGCAGGAAAACTTCCATCACAAATTCTTGCGATCAAATTTACTAAACATCCTATCGAGAGTTCCATTTTGGCTCTATCGGTTATAGTTCCTCCTTCGTGACTGAGTCACGCCAACTTATTCAAAGTAATCGGCTTAAAGGTTTAAACTCCACTCATGAATGACAGAGGCAAAGGACAGTGATAATGCCCTATCTAACAGGACAATCTAGAAACTGATTATTTGCACATAATGCTCAGCACCCAAGCCCCTTCTCCAACCAAGCTAGGGGGACCAGGCAATGGCTGCTGATGACTCAGCATGTAGATATATAGGCTCTTCCAAGCCCAATCCTTAGCTCACGAGGATGGCGAGGATGCAGACACTACAAGAAACTATCGAAATTAAACAGGACCCTAACCCCAATCCAGCAATCGCCAGGCAGGGACGTTTCCAATAGGCCACTAAAGTCCTATCTGTGGGTTTTTGATATTATACCTTCAGCAGAGTGCAAGCGGGAAAATGGTGAAATAAGTATGCCCGTGATGGCTATTTTTAAAGCAGTAAATTGAATTATAGTTGTGTTCCATTTAATCACTTTTAAGAGAGTACCTGATCGCCATTTTCAATAGGCTATGTTATCAGAAAACTTAATGTTTCTATCGTTCATTATCATCTAGAAAAGAATCAAATTTCCAGTTAGACCTTAAGTCCCTGCCAACCTTCATTCAAGTAACCTACAGATAAATATTTTCACACGTTAGAACACGTAATACTTCGAAAAAAGTTCCATCCTTGAAGAGAGCAAAAATATTAATCAAAGAATATCTATATTTTTCATAGAAGCAGAGTGACGTAAGAGAGGATTATGCCAAGCTAGTCTGAACAATGCATGTATTATACCTATGCTAAAGCAATGACCATGGTGACATCTTTTTCTTTCAACTCAGCAGGTACTATAATTCTCTCTCTCTCTCTCTCTCAAGAGAGAGAGAGAGAGAGAGAGAGAGAGAGAGAGAGAGAGAGAGAGAGCTCGTTAACTACTTTTGATTCTGATAAGCATACTCATTTTACAGTTATCATGAGATATCCTCATGTACTCAATCCAACAGTTTATTTTCATCATTGGCGGTGGTTAAATATTCTCTTAAGAATTGTTGGTATTTGTTACCTCTCTGTTATACAGGAATTCTCAAGACGACACTGGTTGTTTACAGGGAGAGTTTGCGGGATAATGTGTTAGAATATTTTCCATGGATTGTAATTTCTTATAATGATAATTTAATCTAAAGAAATAGAAATAGCAATATAAAGTATTCGTTTGACTGTATATAGATCCAAAAAGTAGTTATTAGACTGGAAAATTTCAGAAGGAATCTTGAAAAAATTAAGATGAACATATAATATTAAAACATTTTCAAAGATGACCATCATTCAAAAAATTGTATTTGTATAAATTATTATAAAATATTTTAGTAAAATACATTCAAAGAGGAAACTGGTAAGTATACTTTTAATTGTTATTTCGTTATTAATACTTTATTGGAACATTATTTTTTTTTTCTGCAAGATTTATGAACTTTTGTATTATTCTAAGATAAAACAAATTATCCTGTTTTTCATGATAGATTACTAAAACATTTTCTTGAATATTCCAAAGACCAATGAATAAATTGTAATATGCCAAAGTTCTGCTTAACGAGAAAATATTGAGAATTGAAATTCAGACGAACCGGGTCAATAGCAGAAATATCTCTTATACACTGTGGATATGATGTGTTTTTCCCCAGTAGTTTCCACATGGGCTTGCAGGCGTAGGACCTAAATGATTAATTCCTGTGTAACATATCGTATTTCATTCCAAAACCAGAATAGGAAATGTCACTATTGTATATCTACGTGCTTTCGAGTATATATATCTTTTCAGATTGAGTCTCATGGCAGAGAGAGAGAGAGAGAGAGAGAGAGAGAGAGAGAGAGAGAGAGAGAGAGAGAGATATTACAGTTATAAAAAACGGATTTTGAGCGAAGCGAAAAATCTATTTTTAAGCTCAAGCCATGTCATCCTGATGGAAGTTCCTAAAGTAGCTTCCTAAGGGATATATGTTACTACAGTGATATTCCCAGAGAATTAAACCTTCAGGTCCCAGAATTCTAGCTCCTGGAGCGAATATCCTTAAATTTTCTCTCAAGGATATCGCATAATATCGGAGGACGTATTCTTGACACGCCACATAGTAATCTGCACCCCTAATAGCGTTTACGCTTCGAGGGGGACGTGGCAGAATAGAAGGGGGCCTGTATCAAGGTTACCCCCGTTCTCGTACTACTATTGACCACCACCACAGCGGCATTCCTAAGATAGCAGATATTCCTTGTAGCACTGAGCGTGGTGCTACAGATACAATGCCTCAGGGAGTGATACTGTGAAGATCTTTTCTTTTTAGAAAAGAAGGGTGGGTCCATCAGGACGACATGGCGATATCACCCAAAAATAGATTTTGAGCGAATTTTTGGGCTCAAGCCATGTCGTCCTGATGGAAGCATACCAGAGTATTAGTGTATCTGTGGATTTTCATCAGTGCCTTAACCTTGGGACAACATTTCTATGATCATTTGGACCAATTGAGACAAATGACGTTACCGTTATCCGTCATTATCACTAATCATACACGATGTTAGTGCTTCCCGCCCCCTACAGTGAAGAGTCATTCTAGACAGTAGAAAAGGGGTCTCAAGGTTAGCGTATATTGTATGAACAAACATAAGTATACACTGGATGTACAAACCGTCTTGTCGTTTGTGAATATTACCGAATACTTATCAGTGTTTCTTATATCCATTGTTTGTGAGCATACAAATATATGAAAAGTACATACTCTGGACTTTTAATCATGCAATTGTCGGGTGAATTAGGACGCAGTAACATTCTAATAGACTCTTATTTTCAATAAATGGCTAATTGAATTAGCAAGAAAACGAATGTAGCATGATAACGGAATTATACATATAACATGTACAGGGATTATCTTTCTTTCTTGGGAAGAAAGAAATGATGACTGCCACTCTCAGATTGAAGAAAATTTATAATAAAATTTCTCTTCATAATTCCTGTACCGGTTACTTCTATCGACACTGTGTACTACGTACACACGGCACTAGTGCTATCTGTATAATTCCACACGGGATTTTTTAACAGAGTTAGTGTTACCATGGTAACACTTATTCAAAGGAGGTCACACTAAGAGAGATGATCCGTTCTCCCTTTAATTGACAGTCCCAGTCAATTAGCTGTTCATCGTAGAATTAGACGGCAGGTTAAATACTCTACCCGACGACAAGTTGATCATTATGTTCGGAGTCCAACGTGAACTTAATATTTGAATGAAATGAGTTTATGTACTCTAAAAACAAAGTGGCATGATGTCTATCTCTAAAAAGAACAAATGTATCATCGACAAAACGTCTATAAAATAGGGGTTTAAAGGACACAGGGCACTGATCAATGAACAACTTTTCTAGGTGGCACATAAATATATTTGCAAAGGTAGGGCCCAAGGGAGAACCCATTGCCATACCATCGACCTGTTTGTAGACTTTGTTATTGAAAATAAAGAAAGTTTCTGTTACGGCAAGTTCAAGTAATTTTCTAAAAGAGTTAACGTTAAAACCATGAAATGAGGAAGTCGGGTTGGGAAATAGTCTAGTTAAAATAATGTCTTTTGTTTCTAATAGTGGAATATTAGTAAATAAAGAGGTAACATCATAACTGACCATAAAACTATTGGGATCTTGCTGGAGAATATGAGGTACAAACTGAGATGAGTTTTGCAAGGTGTAAGTATTGGAAGTGAGATCACTGAGTAAAGGGACTAAGAATTTAGCTATACCAAAATTAGCGGAGTTGTAAGCAGCCAGAATGGGACGCAATGGTATGTCAGCTTTGTGAACCTTGGGTAAACCATATAAAACACTGAAGGAGGAACCAGTGCTGTACAAGGAACGGTATGTTTCTTCCGATACAAAGGATTCATCTTTGAGTTGTTTAAGGTTACGGTTGATTTTGTCCTCTACTTTATAAATCAAACTAAATTCTGGAGACCCAATTTCACAAAATTTACTGTTGTCTGAAAGAATGTGAAGCATTTTGTCAGTATAATCCTGTTTATTGAGAAGCACCACACCTTTACCCTTGTCAGGGCGACACAAAATGATATCACTACGTAGTGATAAAGACTTTAGAATATTAAAATCTTCTTTCTTGAAAAATGGAAACCATATAGGTGACTTTAAAGAGGCATAAGCTTCATGGGCAATATTTTGAATTGATTGACGGGCTTTTTCTAGATTATTATGAGAAGGGAGGTTCCGAATATTACTAAAAACCATCTCAAACGGTAAGAAAAACTTAGAGAAACTCGGTCGGAAATTAGGAAGACAAAATTCCAACCCCAAAGAGAGCAAAAATTCTTCCTTTTTGGAAAGGGTATAGTCTGAAAAATTAAAAATTACATCCCTAGGAGCAAGGAACTT
>NC_090735.1:40932148-40937148 GCF_036898095.1 Palaemon carinicauda | reverse complement strand
AGCAGGAATCCAAGGTCGCGGTCTACCAGTACTGATGTCACAGAGGAGGGTGGTGTTAGAGTCGTCGGGGAGGATGTCTTCCCAATGGAGGGATGTGCAGGATGTCCTACATGCTTAATACTCTGGGTCCTGTCGTTGGGCTTCAGCCAAAGCGTTGTACTCCAATCCCAGTTGAACGGCAGCCAACGTGTTTCTTGACAGGGCATCGACAAAGGGATTTATTTTCTCAGGGACGTGTTGAAGGGTGCAATTATATTCAGCCACGGTGGAGAGAGGTCGGCGTTGACGGGCAGACCAGGCGTCAGACTGTCGAGTGAAGGCATGCACCAGAGGCATGTGGTCTGTGCGAGTGATGAAGGGAGTACCCTCTGAGAAATGGCGAAAGTGACGGACAGCCAAGTGCACCGCCAGCAATTCGCGATCAAAGATAAAATAACCCGATTCTGCCTTAGACAGTTTTCTGCTGAAGAAGGCCAATGGGCGGGGCAAGCCATTGACCACCTGTGTTAGTACTGCACAAAAAGCGATGCCGCTGCCATCGCTTGAGAAAAGGAGAGGGGCATGTGGGATGGGAAAAGTGAAAGCCGCAGCGGTTGATAAGGCCTTCTTTGCAGGTGACCCCACTTCAGGTCTTTTGGCTTGCCCTTGAGGGAGGCGTAGAGAGGAGCAAGAGTGGCGGCAATGGCTGGCAGAAAACGGTGATAATAGTTGATCATGCCCAAGAATTCCTGCAGAGCTTTGATGGTCGCGGGCATGGGGAAGTTCTGAACGGCTGCTACCTTCTCAGGGAGGGGATGGTCTCCTTAAGGAGTGATGCAGTTCCCTAAGAACGACACTTCGTTGGCGCCAAAGGTACACTTGTCATACCGGACTACAAGGCCGTTTTGCTGCAGGCGGTCGAGTGCGATGCGCAGGTGACGGAGGTGTTCCTCTTTTGATGAAGAGAACACAAGTATGTCGTCCAAATAACATACATGAGACGTTGAAAAGTGGCCCCAGCATTACGAAGGCCAAAACAGGAGTAATTGAAGGTGTATGTACCAAACGGAGTGGTGATGGCAGTCTTGGGGATGTCTTTTGGGTTTATAGGCACCTGATAATACTCCTTCAGAAGGTCGAGCGTGGAGAAAACCTTTGCTTTGTGCAGGTAGGAGGTCACGTCAGCAATGTATGGAAGTGGGTAGTGATCCGGTTCTGTTCGCATGTTTAGGCGCGATGTGCAAGGGTGATGACCATGGGCTGGAGGCCTTTTGGCAAAGGCCCATTTCCTCCATTTCGACGAACGTCTGTTTGGCGGCTGCCAATCGTTCCGGTGCCAGACGTCTGAATTTTGCAAAGACTGGGAGTCCCGTCATCTTGATATGGTGATAAATACCGTGCTTGGCAGGAGCCGTGGGCATTTGGTGAAGTTCTGGACGGAAAACTTCCGGGTACGACGTGAGGAGGTGGGCTTAGGCATTCGTGGGTGCGCTGATGTGGTGAGCGAGGTTGGAGGGACCGGGTTGAAGAGGTGTCAACAAGTACGAGTCTGCGTTGACCAATCGTCGGTGGGCGACATCGACCAGAAGGTGGAAATGAGAGAGGAAATCCGCACCTAGGATTGGCAATGTGACGTCAGCAACAAGAAACTTCCAATTAAATTTACCATTTCCAAACGATAATGTAAGGTTCTCGTAACCATAGGTGGGTATCGCAGATCCGTTGGCAGCTACCAGGCGGACGTCGGCAGACGTAGATAGACTACGTCGTGTCCTGAAGAGTTCCCTTGGCAAAAGAGAACAACAAGCACCCGTGTCTACCAAAAATCGCACGCCCGTTCCTGCATCATGTAAGAAGTAAAGATTAGAAACACGGGAGGCCACCGTCACAAGCGATGGCCTACTTACATGTTTTTTGGCCACTGACAATCCTTGGCACATTTCTTCGTGGCAGCCCCGAATCTGTAGTGGTAGTAGTAAAACTGCGGCCGATGGGCTGCAGTAAGTGGCTGTAGAAGTCGTTAGTTGGGGCGCGAGCGATTGGTGTGTGATGGGTGGCTTTGTCGCTGCTCCGGCACGTCACGGGTTAGGCGCGTATGTCCTACGGCATTCAAGTCAGCTTCAGTTGACGTTGAATAGGCGTCCTCTTTGTCAGGAGTGGAGGCGTTGATGGAGGTCGTGTAGGTCGTGAAGTGGCTGTCCATAAGGGTGTCGGCTTTGGTCATCAAGTCCTTCATGGGTAAACTATCGACATCGGGTATGGCAGTGCATACAGGTTCGGGTAAATGGTGTATCCAAAGGACATGAAGTTGGTTCACCTCACTAGGAGAGCCGTCTGCGGCAGGTTGCAGGCAAACGATACTGGTCATTTCCCTGAGGACGAGCGAAGCCCTTTGGTCCCCCAACGGTTCTTGAGAGAGCTGAAAAAGCTTTGCTATACGGGCGGCTGGCGACGGCGAGTACTGCTACATAAGGTATGTTTAGAGGGCGTCATACCCTATTGGGGTGTCAACTTGTTCACAAAGCCAGTCGGATATTTCTGGGAAGGTGTCCTCGGGTTTTGCCACGAGAATATAATCTGCTTTGGTGGTTGAGCGACTCACGCCCTTGATGCGGAACTGGACTTCTGCACGCTGAAACCAAGGAAATGCCTCTGTGCTGGTGAACGACAAAAGTTTCAATGGGGCAGCGCCAACTTCCGTGGAGTCTGCCATAGTATCGATGGGGAGGGGGGGGGGGGGCCTGTTGGAAGGCGGGAGGAGCGAGTCGACTTCTGGGGTCACCAATGTGACGGGCCAAGAGAGGCTGTGACTAGGAAGGCAGGATGAAAGCAACTGAGTAACTTTATTACAGAGCATCCGTTTATATATACATAAACTCCAGTCAAAAAGGACATAAAAACATAACAGGCAACTTCATGTTTAACCAACAACCGGTCCTGTTAACAGTTAACGGTGAGAAAAACAGACATGTTTATTCTGGTCCCTATCAGTGCGAGCAGAGAGCGAAGATACAAAGCATAACATATGCCAAAAAGAAATGTCGTTACTATGTATGATCCTGTGACACACGGTTGGTACAATATGCAACCATTATGAGAGAATGTGTGTGACGTTCAATAATCAAAATCAGTATTCTAAATTCATCAATCCATTTAATGATTTAATTTATCTTTATAGCTTTTGCATCTGGACAAGAACATACTGGCCATCAATATTTGGTAAACAAATTGCTGGAATTAATCTTCATAACTCACGTTTGCGTGAGTTGAATGTATTCATATTCTGAATTCGTAAAATCATTCAACAGGAAGCTGCACCTTACGTCGTAAACCTCACTAATTCAAGAGTCTACAACATAATTACAATTTTAGCTTATATTTTCTCAGGTGTTTGCAAGGACTTTGGTTGACACCTTTCTACACTGAAAAAAAAAAAAAAAAAACCGTAAATGCCTGGCATCATTTATTCTAGGATTTCTTCCGTTTTAAAAACTGATATTACGGTCACCAACCCGCAAAAGATAATAGAAAAGTAAGGCAAAATTATGGTCGCCTGTATTTTACTGAAATGAGGCTGAGAACAGTATATTTTTACGGAGATTAAGTTTTTTATTTTTTTAAGTGTAGATTCTTTCGAGCAAAATTAGATGGGAACAATCGCATACCTATCGCCATGAAAACAATGTTTTGACAACCAGTGGCTTCCTCCCATCTAGTAATTCAGATGGATCCATGTTTGGGCTGCACCGTAACTGTGCCCTGATAGTCCTCGTTTGGACTTGGTTTCGATATAATGTCAAGGTCATCTGTGGTCAGAATGGGAACGTCGTCTATCATGAAGGGATACATCATTCTCGTCCCTCTGTCTGGATATCTGTTGTGAGCATTGAACTTCCATTACAGTTTATACTTTTGTAATTTTAAAGATTCAGTATGGAGAATAAAAATTCTGGATTTAGTTTTGGTACAGATGGTTTGGTATAATTTCCGACGGCTTATTATTTTATTTTTTTGTCTATAGTATGTTCTCGCTTTTATATCATATACTTCCTTACTTGGAAAGTATATACACTCCACTGGATGTTGTGTAGAGTCTTTCCAGTCACAATTCATTATACCAATAATTAGAACATGGTTGATAGCTTACTTCCTAGGGATATTCAGACAATAGGATTTAACATGTAAAAAGGTAATAAGCTAAATTACCTGTTACTTAGGTACAGTCACAAGGGGATTCATTACACAAAAACTTTTATCAGAACTTTAGTGTCTAGTTATATTGACCGAGAAGGTTTAGTGTATAAAATCTAATTGATACCACTTATTTTTTCTTATACTAGATTTTTTTTTCATTCAGGCACATCAGAACACAGCATTCTGATAAACTTCTGGTGTATCTTCTAGCTGTTTATTCATAGGAATTCATCATATGATGGATAATGTATCAAAGTGGATTTGAATTTTGTTGTATGTGTTGATCACTAAAAATAAAAAAGATAAAAAACATTGAGCCACACCAATTTAATTCCAATTTAATTGCTATTATCGTTATTAAAAGCCAATAGAATGCTACAGAATCAAGATAATCAAATAAAGAAATTGCGTTGTATGGGATGATCTTTAAAACAGAAAATAAAGCAAGGACGAAATAAATTCAATACCATAATAAAAAATTATTTTCCTTAATTACCGAGTGCAGGAGTGGTAGTTTAAAATTAAACTAGTTAAAGTAATTATTTCATGGTGAGCTATATAACAGCCAATATTTGTAAGGTATTTAAGTATAAGAGTAACCTTTATATCAATCAGATTTTCTACATACTAATTTCTGTCATGAATTGAAAGTAGAAATGACAAATAATAGGTACATGAACATTTTATCATATAAAAAGATTTACATGACGATGCATTTGTCAGATACATACCGAAAATTGTGTTTGAAGCATGGATAAAAGTGATAGAAAATATTAATAAAAAAAGAATGCAGTGCAATTCCTAAGAACAAATTGGAACCATATTGC
>NC_090735.1:40922148-40924648 GCF_036898095.1 Palaemon carinicauda | reverse complement strand
ATATATATATATATATATATATATATATATATATATATACATATATATATATGGTAAAAAATATGTATTCATATTTATTATTATGTTTATGTGCATAAATAATTTCATTAACTAGTTTTTTCTTAGATTTTACTACAGAAAAAATGTGTTGGCATAAAATATTGGAATAATCACAGTCATGATTTTGTTGTGTTTATTTCTAATTCAATATTTAGTCGACTGCAAGACGACTATCTATTCACTCCTTTGTCCACGTGTGAAAAGAAAAAAGTAAAGAAAATTGAGTAAATAAATGACTTTAAAAAGAAAAAAATTGTCCTCCCTCTGAGGATGAGATTATGGAAGATTTCTCCAAAAATTTAATATTTCGTTATTGGTGAATGTCTCCTGCAAGGAGTTCTATTAATTCGCGAAAAAAAAAGTGATCTGGGAAGCTATTGAAAACTAAGAAAAATAGAACCTTGTATAGTTTTCTTAACCCATCTCCATTTCATTCAACTCTTTCCTTGTTATGAGTCCCATATGCTTAGATTTTCACCCATGATTATTTATCATCATAGACTGTTTTGCATATGATTTTAAATCAAATTCAAAGCTATTGGTTTTATATGAAATCACCTAAGGAAATACATATAGTATATCATTCTGAAGATTCACTTTATATATATATATATATATATATATATATATATATATATATATACACACACATAAATATATATATATATATATATATATATATATATATATATATATATATATATATATATATATATATATGTGTGTGTGGTGTGTGTGTGTGTGTGTGTGTATCTGAGCGGATAGCTAACTAATTAATTGCCGGTAGATTCTTTGAATATTATTATTATTATTATTACTATCCAAGCCACAACCCCAATTGGAAAAGAAAGATGCTATAAGCCCAGGGGCTCCAACAGGGAAAAATAGCCCAGTGAGGAAAGGAAATAAGGAAATAAATAACTGAAGAGAACAAATTAACAGTAAATCATTCTAAAAAAAGTAATGTCAAAAGAGATATATCATATATAAACTATTAACAACGTCAACAACAAATATGTCATATATAAACTATAAAAAGACTCATGTCCGCCTGGTCAACAAAAAAGCATTTGCTCCAACTTTGAACTTTTGAAGTTCTACTGATTCAACAACCCGATTAGGAAGATCATTCCACAACTTGGTAACAGCTGGAATAAAACTTCTAGAGTACTGCGTAGTATTGAGTCTTATGATGGAAAAGGCCTGGCTATTAGAATTAACTGCCAGCCTAGTATTACGAACAGGATAGAATTGTCCAGGGAGATCTGAATGTAAAGGATGGTCAGAGTTATGAAAAATCTTATGCAACATGCATAATGAACTAATTGAACGACGGTGCCAGAGATTAATATCTAGATCAGGAATAAGAATTTTAATAGACCGTAAGTTTCTGTCCAACAAATTAAGATGAGAATCAGCAGCTGAAGACCAGACAGGAGAACAATACTCAAAACAAGGTAGAATAAAAGAATTAAAACACTTCTTCAGAATAGATTGATCACCGAATATCTTAAAAGACTTTCTCAATAAGCCAATTTTTTGTGCAATTGAAGAAGACACAGACCTTATGTGTTTCTCAAAAGTAAATTTGCTGTCGAGAATCACACCTAAAATTTTGAAAGAGTCATACAAATTTAAAGAAACATTATCAATACTGAGATCCGGATGTTGAGGAGCCACCGTCCTTGACCTACTTACAATCATACTTTGAGTTTTGTTAGGATTCAACTTCATACCCCATAACTTGCACCATGCACTAATTTAAGCTAAATCTCTATTAATGGATTCACCAACCCCAGGTCTACATTCAGGGGATGGAATTGATGCAAAGAGAGTAGCATCATCTGCATATGCAACAAGCTTATTTTCTAGGCCAAACCACATGTCATGTGTATATAGTGTGAAAAGTAATGGGCCAAGAACACTACCCTGTGGAACACCGGATATCACATTCCTATACTCACTATGGTGCCCATCAACAACTACTCTTTGAGATCTACTACTTAAAAAATCAATAATAATGCTAAGAAACGACCCACCCACTCCCAACTGTTTCAGTTTGAAAACAAGGGCCTCATGATTAACACGGTCAAAGGCAGCACTAAAATCAAGGCCAATCATACGAACTTCACGACCACATTCAAGGGATTTCTGTACTGCATTGGAGATTGTAAGAAGGGCATCACATGCTCCAAGGCCTTTACGAAAACCAAATTGCAAACTAGGGAATAGATGATTACCTTAAGCAAACCTATTAAGACGTTTTGCCAGAAGACGTTCAAAAACTTTAGATAATATGGGAGTTATGGAAATTGGGCGGTAATCAGTGGGACTTGAGCTACCACAAACACATTTACATAGAGGAGTAACATTACCAATTCTCCAACAAGTGCTAAAAGCTCCTCTTCTTGCTAACTTGCGCAAAATAACAGATAACTTT
>NC_090735.1:40897148-40917148 GCF_036898095.1 Palaemon carinicauda | reverse complement strand
AAGAAATTTCGTTAACCAAATATAAGAGGAATATTAAATATATTTATAAACCACTACTTATAAAAAATTAACAAATAATTAATAAGAAAAATATGATTTCTATGTGTTTTATCTTTTGAGAACGAGGGTATATGATCTCTTTTCTTTCCTCCATTCTCCGTCATAAATATGCTATCCTTACCTAAAAGATTCTGAAAAAGAATTGGAATGTTTGCATATGACATAAAAGATTATGTCCCCCAATAAAACATGGTTATTGGATCGTCTCTTAGCACTGATGATCACGTTCTCATGATCATTGAGGACATTCATTGACGAATGAATATTTATTTTTCTCTCAATACTGATAAGCAGGACACTTGGGATGTGCTCCTTGTAGTATAAATGCTGCAGTACAGACTTTCGCAAAAAAAAAAAAGAAAAAAAAAATCCATCATTGAGCTGAACACGTGAAATACGCTCCTCACTGTACAAATGCTCCCGTGAAGAAAGTCCCCGTGTCAGTGTTTCATTATCAGAAAAAAATTCCTTATTGAGCTGAATACTTGTAATACGCTCCATACAGTAAATATGATCCAGTACAGAAAGTCACTATGTCACAGTATCTCAGAAAAAAAAAATCCATTACTGAACTGAACACTGAGAATACGCTCCATACAGTACAGATGCTCCAGTACAGAAAGTCACCATGTCACACTTTTTCAGAAAGAAACTCATCACTGAGGTAAACACGAGTAATACGCTCAGGTACAGTACAGATGCTTCAGTATTGAAAGTCACTATGTCACAATATCTAAAAAAAAATCCATTATTTAGCAGAACACTTGGAATACGCTCCAGTACAGAACAGATGCTCCAGTACAGATATTCACTGTGTCACACTTTCTCAGAAAAAGTCCATCATTGAGGTGAACACGAGTAATACGCTCAGGTACAGTACAGATGCTCCAGTATAGAAAGTCACTATGTCACAATATCTCAGAAAAAAAACCCATTATTTAGCAGAACACTTGCAATACGCTCCAGTACAGAAGAGATGCTCCAGCACAGAGAGTCATCGTGTCACACTTTCTCAGAAAAAAAATCCATTATTGAGGTGAACACGAGGAATACGCTCCAGTACAGAAAGTCACTATATCACAATATCTCAGAAAAAAAAAATCCATTATTTAGCTGAACACTTGGAATATGCTCCAGTACAGAACAGATGCTCCAGGACAGGAAGTCCCACTTTATCAGAAAACAATCCATCACTGAACTGACATTTTGAATACGTTCCATACAGTACATATTATCCAATACAGAAAGTCACTACGTTATAATATCTTAACAAATCCCTTATTGAGGTGAACACGTGGAACACGCTCTAGACAGTACAAATACACCAGCACAGAAAGTCGCCGTATCACACTTTCTCAGAAGATATCCATTGCTGAACTGAACACTTGGCATATGCTCCAGTACAGTACAGATGCTCCAGGACAGATATTCACTGTGTCACACTTTCTCAGAAAAAGTCCATCATTGAGGTGAACACGAGTAATACGCTCAGGTACAGTACAGATGCTCCAGTATAGAAAGTCACTATGTCACAATATCTCAGAAAAAAAACCCATTATTTAGCAGAACACTTGCAATACGCTCCAGTACAGAAGAGATGCTCCAGCACAGAGAGTCATCGTGTCACACTTTCTCAGAAAAAAAATCCATTATTGAGGTGAACACGAGGAATACGCTCCAGTACAGAAAGTCACTATATCACAATATCTCAGAAAAAAAAAATCCATTATTTAGCTGAACACTTGGAATATGCTCCAGTACAGAACAGATGCTCCAGGACAGGAAGTCCCACTTTATCAGAAAACAATCCATCACTGAACTGACATTTTGAATACGTTCCATACAGTACATATTATCCAATACAGAAAGTCACTACGTTATAATATCTTAACAAATCCATTATTGAGGTGAACACGTGGAACACGCTCTAGACAGTACAAATACACCAGCACAGAAAGTCGCCGTATCACACTTTCTCAGAAGATATCCATTGCTGAACTGAACACTTGGCATATGCTCCAGTACAGTACAGATGCTCCAGGACAGAGAGTCTCTATGTCACAAGATCTCAAAAAAATCCATTAATGGGGTGAATACGTGGAATAGGCTCCACACAGTACATATGTTCCATTACAGAAAGTCACTATGTCACACTATCTCAGAAAAAAAATCTATTATATGTATATTGTTTGTCATCGGAGAGTATTTACATTTACTACCGTTTTCCTTCTTTCTATATTCTCATTCAACCACATATTTCTTGCATTCACATTCTCTTATTCATTCAGTGGTCGTTACTTGCCAATAAACTGCGATTCTCTCTTCCAGGATATAATCTAGTCATACAAGTAACAATGACAGTATCTTGGTATATTGTATTTTACCCTTTCCGGTGTTTGTAATAATATTCAATTTCCTATATCGAGTAAATATAACTTTTTATTTCTAGCATGTGAATCTATACATACTTCACTTGTTTAAAATGCACGTATTATTTCAAAATTGAATATTAACCACGATCTAAAGACGGTTTTCAAATTACTTATTGTATTTTCAGTTATTGCTCTAAGTAAAAGCGTATAACGTGTACATTTGCATTTTTGTTGTAACTTTTCACCTCATGTGGGTCTATTGTTTTTGGTTTTATGAAAATTTTATTATATTTGTGCTAGGCATTTTTAACATATGAACACTAGAAATTTCATTGAAATATTACTTCTCCATGTTTTTTTATTAAATATATTGACTTAGGATTGGAAAGTCAAGTCTACCCGGAAATAGGAAACAGTTCTCCCCATCTACAAGAAATATTAGGAAAATAGTTGATCTGGATTCCATTCTCTGCAGAAGCATTTTATGTTTCACTTTCAATATACCCCAGTTTTTATTTATAATTTTACATATTTCCGTTGACCTGAACTACGCCAATGGTATTTCAATAATTCAAAGAAGATTCAGTCGATTTCTATTACGTATTTTCAATAATTACGTTATTATCATTAAATTAATATTAAGGTTATTATCATTATCATTGTTATTTTTATTATCGTTATCATAGTTACTATTATCATCATTAGTCCTGTAGCAGTAATGGTGCCGGCAGTAACAGAATCAGCATCAGTACTAGCATTTCAATCATAATTTCTTATGTTGTTATTTTTACTATTCTCACTATCGCAATCTTAAAAAAATGTTTACTGTTGTTATATCTCATGTTCGTATTGTTATCATTAATTATATATGCGCTTGGTCTCATTTCAACTCTAGTCCAACAAGCCTTTAAAGCGAACAAACATAACAGGTCATCAGATTTTAAAATGATTAATTTTTGCATAGTGAAAGGCTCAAAGGATAAAAAGTCAATTGTATAAAAAAAAAATCTCAAAAAAGTGCATAGTACTATTCGTAATCTTTTGCGAACTAATACCAGTTATACTTCATGTTAAGCCCCCCTGACACTTGCGCGCATTTTTGCCACGCACTGGCACGCATTGATGCGCGCCAGTGCGTGCCACTTTTTGGCACGCACTGGTGTTTTTCGCGCACTGTTCACGACCAGTTCACTCCAGTTCGCGCATCGTTCACGCGACGTTCACGCGACGTTCACGCGATGGCACGAATTGGCACGCGTAGTTCGCGCATCGTTCACGACACGTTCACGCGAGTTCACTCATCATTCCGCATCGTTTCCGCATTGGTCACGCCAGTTCACGCCAGTTCACGAATTGGCCACTCCATATAAAAACGGGGCTTCTCCAACCCGAGGACATTCTTGGATTGGGTTCGGAAGAGACAACAATGCTTTCTGTCAGAGACACCATTGCATTGAGGAGAAGAAACGTATCTTTTTCGTTTGTATTTTTTGTTGCCCTTTATTTTAGTTTCAATAAAAAACCATTTGATTTACATATAAATAGCAGACATGAAATATGTACAAGTATTAAGAAAGCATTTTATTTTAACATTAAAAGCAGCAAACATGAAAAGTTTTTAGGCTGTTGATTTTAAGGTAATAGAGAAAAAAGTGTGTTGAAATAAGAAATCATTTTATTTTTACATTAAAACTGCAAACAGAAAAAAATTTGTTTTGCCCTTCATTTTAAGGTAATAAAGAAGAATAAGTTTGTTGATGAAATAAAACATCATTTTATTTTTACATTCAAACAGCAAACTTAAAAATTTCTTGGGCTTATTTTTCAGTTCATTTTTATTCAAAACAAAAGTTTTGGGTCTTGATTGGTAATAGAGGAAAATAAGTGTGTGCATGAAATAAGACATCATTTTATATTTACATTCAAACAGCAAATATAAACAATTATTAGGTTTATTTTTCTTTCCTTTTCATTAATTTTTTCGTTTCCTTTTTGTTTCTCTTCATTATAAAGTTATAGAAATAGTTTGAAATAAGACATCATTTTATTTTTACATTAAAACAGCAAATATAAAAATTTACTAGGTTTATTTTTCTTTCCTTTTCATTAATTTTTTCGTTTCCCTTTTGTTTCTCTTCATTATAAAGTTATAAAAATAGTTTGAAATAAGATATAATTTTTTTTCACATTAAAACAGCAAATATAAAAATTTATTAGGTTTATTTTTCTTTCCTTTTCATTAATTTTTTCGTTTCCTTTTTGTTTCTCTTCAATATAAAGTTATAAAAATAGTTTGAAATAAGATATAATTTTTTTTCACATTAAAACAGCAAATATGAAAATTTATTAGGCTTATTTTTCTTTCCTTTTCATTAATTTTTTCGTTTCCTTTTTGTTTCTCTTCATTATAAAGTTATAGAAATAGTTTGAATTTTTAAGATATAATTTTGTTTCACATTAAAACAGCAAATATAAAAATTTATTAGGTTTATTTTTCTTTCCTTTTCATTAATTTTTTCGTTTCCTTTTTGTTTCTCTTCATTATAAAGTTATAGAAATAGTTTGAAATAAGATATCATTTTTTTTTTTCACATTAAAACAGCAAATATAAAAATTTACTAGGTTTATTTTTCTTTCCTTTTCATTAATATTTTCGTTTCCTTTTTGTTTCTCTTCATTATAAAGTTCACGCCACTTCCCGCATCGTTCACTCCAGTTCACTCCAGTTCACGCCAGTTCCCTCACTGTTCACTCCAGTTCACTCCAGTTGGCGCATCGTTCACGGCCATTTAGTGCGTGCCAATGCGTGCCACAAACTTTAAACATTTCAAAGTTTTGGGCCCGCATGGCACGCATTGGTACGCTCTGGCACGCGAGTTTCCGCACTGTTCACGACATTTTCACGGCTCGTTCACGCGAGTTCGCGCATCAATGCGTGCCAGTGCGTGCCACGAATGCGTGCAAGTGTCAGGGGGGCTTTACCCTTTTGAAAGTTTTCTTTGCAGAACAAATACTTTTGATGGGAAAAAATCACAAAAAAGAGGACGAGGGAAGGTCGGATTTTGTCGGAAACTTTAAGGTAAAGGGAAGTGTGTATATATATATCTATATATATAAATATATATGTATATATATATATATATATATACATATATATATATAATATATATATATATGTATATATATATATATATATATATATACATTTATGTATATATTTATTTACATATATATAATTATATAAATTGTATATATATATATATATATATATATATAAATATATATATATATATGTGTGTGTGTGTTTATGTGTACATGTGTGTGTAACCTTTTTAAGAATAGATAATAAAGGGCATATCAAGCTCCACCTCTGAACACCAGGTGTTGTTCATTACACACAAGACTGCGTATTAGAATTTTCCCTTCCGCATCCCAGGAAAACGTGATAGAGACAATGAGCTCAAAAACGTTTCCATCAGTTCAGATATCTAATGGATTTTTCAATAATAGGATTACCATAGGCTTTTCTTTATCGGAAAATGGTATATGGAATGTCGACATGGGTAATTCGATACTCATGTGCATTTATACACACACACACACACACACACACACACACATATATATATATATATATATATATAAAGACAGTAAATCGTTACTTTATTGAAATGCATTATTTTATGGTGACAGACTCTCTCGGTGATATATATTTCACGTTTTGTTTATAGATAATATAGGACTTCTTTTGTATAGTAGCAGCTTGGATTCTGACTGTTAAAAAACTCGACATTATAATCTATGACATGTTAACATCAAATACAATGATAATTATTTTCCTTATAACAGAAGTTTTAGGCTTCGATTTTTGTGGCACTTAAAAAGAAATGTGCTGGTGTGCCATTCCTAAATAAAAGAAAAAGGGAATTGTATTTTTGATAGAAATTATCTTAATATCATTACCGCGATTATCTAATTCTTTTCAGAGCTATATTTCGGTCATTTCATTAAAAAAAAAATTAAAAAGCTATAAACATGAAAGTTTATATTGCCATTAAAACTAAGAATTTCAAGTTTTTTTACCTTAAAATGAAGAGATATAAACAATCTTAACCCTTATCAAAAATATAATATATTGCATATCTCCTTGTAATTAGGATAATTTTAAAATATCTTCAATATGATTGAAAAATATCCAAGAACAAAACGCATATAGGCATATAGATACAACAAAAGTCGTGAGTTTTTTTTCCTATATTCAGTTACCTGTGTGTACCCTAAAATTATAATTAGATAAAGATACTTTTATGATTAAGGAAACTAAAATATAAGAGAAACGTTGATGTTAAAGGGAGACTTTTAATAATGCATTTCTATTACTGGAACGAATGAAATGAAATGCAAAATACTTCTGCCAAAAGGGAAGAGAAATATAATTAGTTATAAGAAAAAAAATATCTGTATTTCATATTGAGGAAACTGAACAACGTAGCGAATATAACCGAGAGTCTGCTGCCATGAAATGGCTGTCAAGATCTTACTTACTCCATTACCATGTGGGTATTGCCCTGTGCACTTACAACTACAGGTGACATTTCATTACATATCTGTCATGTGACCCGGCGTGAAATGTCAGGGGAACACGGAAGATTTTCTCCTAATAAAAGAAAAAAAAATGATTTTCATCACGCAAGTCGAACAGAAAGATATATAACTTTAATAACTAATTTTGTTGACCCGGTTTCTTTATAATAATGAAAAGATTATTCAGGTGGGATTACAAGTGACAATATTACGTTTTTAACTGTAATTTTTGGGGGAATAATGGATTAATGATTTTTTTAGCTAGAAACTTGTAAAATATTGGTATTTTTCTTAGGTTTGTCAATGAAAGAAAATGAGGAGAATACGCGGATAAATAGCGTTAATACTTTGCATTAGAGTAGTAATTATTAATCCACCCTAGACTAACTTATTTACACAATTTTTAGACGTGCACTCACTTAGGCAAAATATTAATCAGTTTTATCTAGTAGGGTTGTGAAGTCCATGCAATAAAAGTGATAATAATGAAGAAGAACGAGGAAAATCAGTTGAATCATTACATATGGCATGTTCGCCTCTTGAATACATATCTCACATAAGGTCAGATCAGCTTCAACTTGGCCTGGCAATTCTGCAAAGATATAAGAAATGAAACACAACTATCTTCGCTTCCTAGAAAGTTATTTAGGGAAACTCTAACCACATCGCTTAGGTTTTTTGTTACTGGAATTACCACCTGTTACCGAGAAAAGGATTCTTGAGTTTGTAAACAGTAGCAAATAATTTAGTGAAGACAGTTTCTCTGCTAAGCATAATTTTCATAATACCTGCTAGTTATGGCTACAATGTTAACATTCGTCAGTTTTGAGAATTTAATAACTGTCTAATTTCTATTTCTCAATATCATAAATACCGGAGTAAGAATATCTTTCACGAATAATTTAGACTAATTTTTAAATACATTTTCAAATGAACTATGGTTATAATATGAAGAATATGTGACGTTGTACCTTATTTTTGTGCGTTATATGAAAATGACTGTGGTCATCTTGAGACGCAAGGAAGGAATGAATAAATCATGCTCTCTCTCTCTCTCTCTCTCTCTCTCTCTCTCTCTCTCTCTTACCACACACACAATACACACACGAACATGCACACACACACAAAAATATATATATATATATATATATGTGTGTATATATATATATATTATATATATGTATATATATATATATATATATATACACACACACATACATATATATATATATATATATATGATTTTCCCACAAAGGTTGTATTTTAGCTAGCAATATTATATACACAATATATATATATATATATATATATATACACACACGTATCTCTGCGTGTATTCGTGACTGCTTGCCCATTTGTACGAGTAAGCATTTTTTTTAATGCATACACGTATCTGGAAACTTCAACCTCTGACAGCTAAAAGAGGACATTTGAATATAAGTGGCTCTTCTCCTCTCAGAGAGAAGCAAAGAAGGTTTAGGCTCTCTGAAGGAGATTTGCATGATACAGAGAAGAAGGAGTATTATTTACTTATCTGGAACGTCCTTTGAAGATGTGAAAGACGTCTAGTGCTTTTATTCATCCTTTTTTGAGTCATATGTAAGAATATTGTTTATAATTCTTATTTACTAGTGCATGCGACCTGTCGAAAATGACGGCTATAAATTTGAATAGATAGGCACGTAAGCAGCCTTTCTCCCCGGGGTAGGACTACTCCCTCACCTCCTATCTGAGGGACGGGGAGAGACCGATCAGTTATACATCTGGCAATAACGCTGAGCATGACCAGAAATATATATACATACAGTATATATATATATATATATATATATATATATGTGTGTGTGTGTGTGTGTGTGTGTGTATACATATATATAACCAGACACTTACTCTTTATTATGTAGGAGAATTATTCTGGTTATTTGGATATAATACATCGTTTTACAAAGCTTTTATGGTTGACTGTAGAATAAATTTGATTGAGAGAGAGAGAGAGAGAGAGAGAGAGAGAGAGAGAGAGAGAGAGAGAGAGAGAGTGGATAAATCTATCATTATCTCCTGCTACTTATCTTTATAATGATTTCCAAGGAATAAACAGACTGTGAATGAGGGATAACATGAACTATGCAAATGGATGACTGACGAGTAAATCTAAATAACGCAACATGAAATTTCGACTATCGAATGTCGACTATTGGAAGGGTTGAATTAAAGTTAATGGAACACTTTTCGGGAATTTTAAATGTAAAATACATGCCTAGAATGGCAAAAAGAAGGATGAAAGTAGTAAAACGACAGTCACTAAGTACAATCAATATTTTTGAGAGTATTTATTTAATTCAATTATTACCATGGAGGAAGTAGCAGTATTTTCTCAACGTGCTATTAGAAGTCATAATTATCATGTATGTTTTCTATTCAAAAGATAATTTACTGTGTTAAGCACGGCACCTTTCTGGTATCTTGCAAAATTCGGACTTTCTTTCAACTTTCTCTCTCTCTCTCTCTTATTTGTATCAAATATCATAATTATCATAGGTAAGGACATTCATCAAAAAAAAAAAAAAAAAAAAAAAAAAAAAAAGGATACAAGGCCTTGAGATTATGGGAAGGATATCCGATTTTTGTTCTCAAGAGATGAAATGAAAGGTTTTTGGGATCTACATTCGAGTTTTCCAGATATCAAATATCTCTAGGAAATAAATTCTCTCTTCTTAGAAAACAAATAATACTTATGAAAAAGGATGATTGTAACTGATATTTAGGTTTATCAATTTACAAAAAGGTTTTCGAGCTATAGAAGGGGATATTTATACTATGGTTGTGAAGTTATAGGTGGATTTGTTTGTTCATCTAGGAAATATATTCAAAATTTCAGAAACCGGACTCGTTTGGCTAGAAAAAAAATCATTATATAACTAATGCTTCAACTGACCTTCAATGCGAGAATTTTTGAGAAAATTGTTTTTAAATATACATACCAATATAACAGCAAGGTAATTCTGAAGTTTCTTGAGGCGATAAGAAAATGATTTAAGGATAAGATGCAAGTGACAAGGTAAACTTTATAGAAGATTGATATCTATAATTGGGCTTATGATTAGCTAATAACGCATTTGCTGCGGATATGAATATATTTGGGTTGAATTGGCTTTGATTTTAGAATATTGGGATCTGCTCTTTATATTTTTGTAATACATATTATCTGTATTTTACATATAATTGTCATAACTTAGACCCTAATATTCAGAAGAAAAATTGTATTATTAGAATTATGAAGGTTTCATCACTAAAAAAAAAAAAAAAAAAAAAAAAAAAAAAAAAAAAAAAAAAAAACATGAAAGTATATTCAAATACTTACACACTTGGAATTTGAATATAATCTGAGTGTTTCTACTTTTTGTCAAAAGATGGCAGCACACGTCCCTTGTCCCATTCATGTGATTGATTCTATCCAATTAAAACGGATGATAGATTTATAATTATGTAGAAATATATGGCAGGTATAAATTGTATTCAGTTCCAATTAGGTATGCTATTTTGGCTATTCTACACCAAAATAACGTCATGGAAGGTTCTAGAAGGCAAGGATTAAAGAGCTCTACATTCTGTTTCTTTTCATCCCAATAAATGGCCTTAGCAGTAGAGTACCAAATTGCTAATTAACCCCATCATCCACTCGTTATAATTTTCATTGCCTGATTTCTGTTGCTATTTGGGCACAAAATTCCTATAATACAAACGCACCTGAACTTGATGTTCCTCGTTGTCTGACCACAATCCAGTTCTTAGGAAATTACAAACTTTACAATAAATGGCATAGAGATATTTCCTCAGACAACAATCGTTAGTTCAATTACATTTGGGGGTAAGGGTGGGCCGCCAGACTGCCACATGTGCTAGAATCGGTGAAACAATCGAGTAATTACAGTTATTAGATCTAATTTTCAATTACATTTTTATGAAACCAATAGACAATTTCATGTTTCATGGTATGCCATTTATTGTTAATAAAAACTACGGAGAATAATAACATTGTTACTTTTCGAAAAGCATAATATCACGGATCCCCCAAGCTCCCTCTCTTACATCGCAACGAGTTTTACTTTAACGCCAATAGATGGCCTCAGAGGCACCTTATCCCAACTAATATAGTCAATTATTTGAGGACCACGTGGGTCAAAAAAGTGTGTGAGGAAGGTAGAGGTTAGAAAATTGGTTGTTGGTAAATTGTCCATCGATCGTTCCCTAATTAGGAATGAAATTTTTTATAAAAAAAATTATGTGAATTTTTCATATGCTATCGGAAACAACCTGTGTTTACTTATAAAAGTGTTTAGTATTTCCTTTCTTCATCAGAACACATGGATGGCAAGTCATTTTCTTGTACAATTGACCAACGTAACAATCATCAGCATAGTTAATGTTGACGTGACGAGTTTGGGACAGCGCTGCCAAATGGAATATCCTTGAATGGAGAATATCATTATTCATTACAGATTCAAATCATTTAAGGAGTAATAGTTACGTACCAAAAGGTGCATTAAGCTATTAAAGATATATGATAATTATTTGTCAACATTTATTTTTATTCGCACAAATACTGATCGTGATGTTTTTAAGGAATTTGGTGCTCGGCTTAGAGTTGAAGATGTATTTTGAAGTGAAGGAAATATAATCATACATGATTATAATGTCTCCGAGATTAATGAGAATGTAAACAAATTTATGCTCTATACAATTTTTTTTTTCAAATCATTACCAATAAATCATGAGAAAGATTTCCTATTGTTTTTTTTTTATTTTTACATTTTTGGTTCGATGGAAAGGTTAAAATTTTATTTTAAGTTTTTGGATGTCAAAAAAGGTTAGAAGAGAATTTTTCAAAGTAATAAAAAGGTTTTTCAAATAAGTTTCAAGTACCCCATGATCGATAGTAATGGGAATAAAGGCTAGGCTGGTCTAAACTGTCAAATGTTTATACTTATTTCTGTCATTCATAGGTTCGAGTCCTTGTCGAGGTAGAATTATTTATTATCATAGAAATTTCCCTAAGCGTTTGAGATCCCAAGACAGAGTGAATTCGATATTAAGGAGTATTCGTGACTCATTTGAGAAATTTATATATATATATATATATATATATATATGCATACACTACTGAATATGTATCACTAACAATCGTGATTTTAATCAATGGCATTTGATATCGATTTCTACTGGAAATTTACTTATGATAAATGCCTTTGGCTGTGCAAGGATTCGAACTTATGCCCTGAGTCGAAACAATTCCTGCATGGACCACTTTACCAGCAGTGATATCAAGGGAGTTATAATTTCACCTCAAGTCCACTGTACATATACCTGTCGAATTCAGGAATCTATTCCTAGACTCGAAATCAACCCATCAGACACCCCACCGTCACATCCTTTTCAAACTTTGGCTCCACGCCCGAAAAACGCTCCTACGCCCCTGAAGAAATATTTGGAAGTATCGCATATAACGGAGGAGAGAGAGAGAGAGAAGAGAGAGAGAGAGAGAGAGAGAGAGAGAGAGTGCGCGTATCTATCTCCGATTACGTATCATCTGCCGTTCCAGGTATAAAACCCAATTTGTTACCTTGGAGAGGATCCCTCTCGGATTTTCTCTTTCCTCTTTCTGTTTCCTAACTTCCGTCTTTACTCCTTTGAATATGGTTGAATCATTTGTTTTGCTTACAATTGATTCTTACTTTAAGGTTATATATACACAATTATATTTTAGAGTGATATTAACGTTTTTCTCTTAGAAATGATTTTTAGGAACTTGAATAATGAATAATTACTATTCAGCATCACGAGTGACTGGTAACGAAGATTGGGGTGAGGTTAGGTGTTAGGATTGAAGAAAGGGTAAACTTATTGATAAGGAATAAATGTAATTTAACATATTTTGAGTATTATACACATGATAGAATTACTGATAATTGAATAATTAATGTAAATAATTGTAAAATGTAATTGAGAAATCAAGCTTACGATTCTTTTAATTATATATATATATATATATATATATACATATATATATATGTGTGTGTATATATATATATATATATATACACATATATATATATATATATATACATAGATATATATATATATATATACATATATATATATATATACATAGATATATATATATATATATATACACACACATATATATATATATATATATGTATATATATATATATATATCTATGTATATACATACATACATATATATATAATATATATATCTATGTATATATATATACATATATATATATATATATATATATGTATATATATATATATATATACCTATATATATAAACATATATATATATATATATATATAGGTGTATATATATACATGTATATATATATATATATATATATATTATCACACTAGTATTCAGTACACAACTTTTAGTAATCTTTATTAAATCGTATATAACGAATATTTAGGAATATCATCTTAAATAAAAAGACATTTCGATTATTATATTTCCTTTTCGTATAGGTTCCCATAAAACATTCCTTATACTAAAGATTCCTTTATTTGTAAGATTAATAGGTCATGAAAAACAGTATCTATGGAATTTTCTGAGCATCCTTATTAACTTATAATCGAAGAGCGAAGAAATAATCGTTATCGATGAAGTGAAATATAAAATTGACATTCCCAAATATCAATTATCAAAAGTTCTATAATGTGAAATAATTATTAACAGAAAAATTATGCATTCCGTTTTTACAGTCAGTATCTTTTCTGCCAATGAATTCAAATCTAAATAAAGAAATATAATAAAAAAGTGATCGAAACTTAATTCATGCATTTGTAATTTATAAGATATATTCTTATACAGTGAAACAAAACCTTAGTCATAACGATAATTAATGGAAATTACCTGAGGCCATTCACTTGTACATGGATTTTAGAATGAAAAGACGAGATTTTTTATTGCGTATATGAAAGAATAAATGATCACTTGCTCTGTAGAGCAATTAAAGCGAATACCAATGTGTACATTGTAAACATTGGTTCAATCTTCTTTGGATATTGGAAGCCAACAAATATTGAGCATTTGAATAATAGAATCCACTACCACGTCTGGATATACAGTACGAGTGCATATCTTAAACAGAAATAGATGTTTACAATGTTTAGGTAGCTAAGTATATGTTAAAAAATTTCCAGTGTACGCGTGAACTTATTTCGATAACAAATATCTGCACCTTGTTTGTTAACTTTTCCTTAGTGGGAAAAAAGTTAAATATGCCTCGAAAACAACAATTGCTGTTTATTGTATGTACATTTTCTCTCACTCGATTACATTTTTTGAAATGAGATGTGCTCATTAGATGACTCGCATTTCGAGAAGGAAATGTCTTATTGAATTGATTATAAAAGGAAATCACATTGTAAAATGATAAGGAATATTTTTCAGTACAAGAAGTAATATAATTTTTTCTTGATATAAATGCATAATTAAATATATATTGAAAAGCTGAAATAGCAGGCAACTATGATATTCTTATGGGGATCAGCATATTAATTAGTAAACTTTTAAATAATTGTGGAATAATAAGTAAGACAAGCATAGGATCTCTCTTTGAATTTTGTTTAAGGGAATATCAGTCAGAAAATAGTGCATAATGAACCACCATAGTGTAATAAATACGATGATTAGCATCCTTATTATGACTATTTTAATCACCAACAATATTACCATATTCGTTGAGATAAGAAAAGTGTTTATTTTATTTATCAAAAACCTATTTATTGTTTTTGTAAATAACTTTACTCTTGATTATTAGGAATTTTATTAATGGTGTACGAGAGAATTACATTTTTCAATACTGACGTTTACGTAAAAAACGAGAATAGGATTAATTTTCCAAATCCTCAAAACGAATGAAATGTGTAGATCATGTAAACATCAAAATCCATAAGAATCCCAAGAATTTATTTAATAAACGTATCAAACTAGAAGTATTAATCATGAAAGTATTCTGTAAAGAAAAAGTAACAAATCAATAAAACCAAGAAGAGTATTTCATAGATTTTTACCTCATAATTTTTATATTTTTCATCCATTATACTAAATATATATTTAATTTTATTTATTTATTTACAATCTATAAATATGTTTTCTTCCCGACGTTAATCTGGCGAGTTCTGTAAGAGTCAAGTTTAATTCATTGGGCCTGTTAAACTCCTTCTTTTAATAATAATAATAATAATAATAATAATAATAATAATAATAATAATAATAATAATAATAATAATAATAATAATAAACTTCAGTGATAGATGGTAGAAAATACTTCCGAAAAAGCCGTTTTTTTCATCCTATTTAACATCCTGTTTACTTTTCCTTTTCTCTTTAGGTATGTTTTATCTTTCCTCATTCATTGCAGATTTCGTAAACCTACCAACCGCTTCCTTTTTACTCCGATTTCAAGCACCTCTTCAGTGATGTTTACATCCATGTTTACCACGTCTCGTCCTTCACTGCTGGGGGAAATAGATACTACCTATTTGCATAATGTATTTGTTTGTTTCATCTAGCGTGTAGCGAATTTGCATTATTTAGAGTTAGCATAATGATTCTATATCGAGTTCCAGGGATAGTTTCAAGATGGTATTGCCAAACTCGTTCAAATTGGCTAATAGTTGATTTCTTGTGTGTGAATAATATTTGATTTACCCACCTTAAAAAAAAAGAAAATACCGAAAATTACCACTCGGAGATTAAAGGAGGAAGTAATCAAAAGCAGAAAAATCCTATATTGTTTAAATCATTTGTAACTGCAGCAACGGATTTGAAATAGATTGAATAGAACGACAGGATTTAATTCAATAATCGTGATTCATTCGAATATTTATTCATATGGTTTTGTAAATTATTCAATTGTTTTGACTTCTGTAGCATCAAATCCTATCTCTTACTAATGTATGTATTATCATTACCCGAGTAAATATTGTTAGTATATGATAATCAGTATTTAAAGAACGGAAAAGTTAACGAAATTAAGATATTAAAATTGAATAAATTATATCAGCTATTCATTTAGTTTGATTGATTTATTTGAACGTTCTTTATATATATATATATATATATATAGATGTATATATATAAATATATATGTATATATATATATATATATGTGTGTGTGTGTGTGTATATATACGAGTATATATATATATATATATGTATATATATATAAATATATATATATATATATATATATACATATATACATATATATATATATATATATTTATATATATATATATATATATATGTGTTGTGTGTGTGTGTGTGTATATATATGAGTATATATATATATATATATATATATATATTTATGAGAGAGAGAGAGAGAGAGAGAGAGAGAGAGAGAGAGAGTACGAGATTTCTTTTAAGAAGAGGCTTTTAAATTATATTGATTCAGAAAGAAAATTTTGACCTGATCTAAAACTGACCCCTGAATGGAAAGCTCTTTTGAATTTTCATGAAATGAAGTATGATCAAATGAAAATAATGTTTACACGATAGTTAGAATTTTTTTTTTTTTGTTTTTGCGCTATGAATTCGACGAAGCCATGCATATGTCAATTCACACGATGGAGAGATAAACTGAAACAACAAAGGCTGTTATTAAACATATCGGATTAGTAGAAAAATATAGTTGAGTGTATTTCTAATCATACTTTACGTAAACTAAGGACAACAACCCAGCATAAAACTCCCATGAAATTATCCAAAAGAGAAATGTTGGGATATGGGGTTTCAGAATACATTAGGAAAATTATTAGAAAAAAAATATCACAAAAAAATCCCTGTAGATCAAGCTAGAATTGAACACCACCACTGCAATGAGCAATTAAATTCGTTCATAAAATCTTGGATTATTTTTCCCTGTTGGAGCCCCTGGGCTTATAGCATCTTGCTTTGCCAACTAGGTTATAGTGTAGCTTGCAATAATAATAATAATAATAATAATAATAATAATAATAATAATAATAATAATAATAATAATAATGAAGATGGTGTAATATATTCACATATAATGGAAAAAGGAGACTGGACATTTGCATATCCTTTCCCACCGTTATCCCTTAATTAAAGGTTCGGTTGCCTGATGCGTCCTCTCCAATACCTTCTATCAAAGGCATCTTCTTCCAAAAAACTTCTTTCTTCATATCATCTTTCACCTTATCTTGCCATCTAATGTTCTTCCTCCTTTTCTCGATCTTCTCCCCCTAACATGTTCCTACTAAGACATCCGCACTCCTTCCTCACCACTCATCCTCAAGACGCACCCAAATCAACTCAGTCGTGACAGTCTTATAACCTCTGTAGTCTTTACTACGCCTGCCATTCTTCTTATTTCATCATTTTCCAATATCAATCAGTGATATTCTCAAAATCCACTTCAGCATTCTCATCTCCTTTCTCTCATGCTTTGCATCCGGTCCCTTACCAACCGGTTAAGGGATCTTCAAAACTCGCTATGGCAAATTAAGGTATAAACAGAGGCTGCATCCTTTCGGATCCTCTATTCCTTATCTACGGGATTTAGTTGTGGGAAGATCGTCTTGCCTTCGAGCATGCAATTGCATTAATGGAAGTCAGCCATTTCCTTTGCGAGACACGGCGATAGCATGTTGGGAGATAGGATGTTTATGTCTTATTCATTTCTGATTCTTCGGAGTGAAGGATTTTTTTTTTATATGATTGGTTTCTTAAGGGACTATTTGATTCTTGATGAGACGGATAGTGTGTAAGTTTCCCATCACATTTCATCATATAACGAAATACTTGTGTAGAAATATTGAAATAGTATAGTAATTGTCAATCAAGTTATTTCTCAATTTATGAACGGGTTATTATTCAGTTAAAATAACATAACAACCATATCATTGTATGTTTTAATTCATAGCCTAACGCTTATTTTCATTTCATTTAAAATTTATATGTAATATTATCCAGAAGTGTTTTTATGTCT
Source organism: Palaemon carinicauda (assembly GCF_036898095.1). Classification (NCBI taxonomy): domain Eukaryota; kingdom Metazoa; phylum Arthropoda; class Malacostraca; order Decapoda; family Palaemonidae; genus Palaemon; species Palaemon carinicauda. The sequence goes on along the minus strand of NC_090735.1, from coordinate 40,899,092 downwards.
CTTATATTTTCAAAACAAAAAGTCATTTATTTGATATTGTTGATTCCAATAACATTGCACAATTAGCAAAAATATCAACCACAAAAAAAGTATATTGTTGCACTGATTGATATGACGCATATTGGTTCAGGATCCTATACTGTAATTAACCAATACACATCTACTTTTTCATATACTTTATACTTTCCCCTTTGCATAGTTATAGTAAGTTATTGAATATACCTATACCTATATTATTTTTTTTCGTTCCTACTCTGTTACTGATATCTTCAGGGATATTTACTTAATTTTTTGCCACATCCCTTTGTTAAACTGTTCGGTAGAATGAAGGAATCTGTCTACGTACAATGTTTACTTGCTCGTTTTCACGGGAATCGTAATGCCTACGTCAAATAGCATTGAAACTATTATGCCATACAAGATACAGAGAGGGGAGAATGTATTTGCAGGGGTAAGGAGGTTTGGGTAAAAATGTGTAGTTCCTGCCCATTGGGTCGCGAACTCCTCGTGACGTCATGAGACTCCTCGTGACGTCATGAGACAGTCGATTTGCTTTAGTGCATTTTGCAGTGCGAATAAAGTCTACGGGAATTGCACTTACATTTATGTGGGTATTCCAGCTGACGTCACTAAGAGGCGGGCTACAAAAACCTGGTTCCCTCTCTGTATCTTAATGATATATATGGATTTTCTATATATTTTGCTTTCAACCAGTAGACGATTTTCTTTCATTTAGCTCACTCTCGTCGGATATTAAACCATGGACAAAATGCCACATTTCTAGTAACATGCGTAAAGAATTGTTGAAGGGAATGGAAATGATTCAGACTAAATGTACAGTCGGAATAACAAAACTCACAAACCAATCCTCACAAATCTCTCTCTCTCTCTCTCTCTCTGTGCATCTGTTTGACGAGAGAGAGAGAGAGAGAGAGAGAGAGAGAGAGAGAGAGAGAGAGAGAGAGAGAGAGAGAGAGAGAGAGTTCTGGAACCAGAAAGTTTGAACATGAGAAATAAAAAATATTATTCTTCCTTTCCTCCAACTTCATTATTTCTAAGGTTTACTCTTAAAACAGGAATTGTTCGCCTGCAGAACCGATTATACTGTATCTGTCTCTCTGAGTGTGTGAGAGAGAGAGAGAGAGAGAGAGAGAGAGAGAGAGAGGAGAGAGAGAGAGAAGAGAGAGAGAGAGAGAGAGAGAGAGAGAGAGAGAGAGAGAGAGAGAGAGAGAGAGAGAGAGAGATTACGGAATTAAAAAAAGGATAAGATTCATAAGAACAGGATAGTGAAACTTATATTAAACAGATTTAAAGTTGCAGCAAATGTTTTCATTTTGAACAGGCTAACATATATCTTTTTTATATTTTATATATGAAATATCTGTTTTAATGTAGATAATGTTTTTAGAATATTTTATTTTAACTGTTCATTAATTATTATATCGTTTATTTATTTCCTTATTTCCTTTCCTCACAGGGTTATTTTTCCTGCAGGAGCCCTGGTCTTATAGCATCTTGCTCTTCCAACTAGGGCTGTAGTTTAGCTAATAATAATAATAATAATAATAATAATAATAATAATAATAATAATAATAATAATAATCAAAGATTTACGAGAAAATCTTGCACGAAAAACGTCTAGTATTGAAAGGAACAAAGGGTTGGGCCCCCAAAAAGGTATTGTTGTTAATTTTAGTAATTGTTAAACCATGGAATCGTATGAAAATAGAAATGTAATCAAGAAATGTTTATAGACAGACAAAGCATGAAATAAATCTATCATTGAAACGATGAAAATATTGGTACAGATGCTGTTATAGTACGTACCAAAAAAGGTATATATAATTGCAATGTTTTTCCAGACGAAATAGTATGAAAGATTGTCACACTAACATGAAATACAACATGAACGATTTTCTAAATAGCTTTGCTCATGGATAGTAT
>NC_090735.1:40877148-40882148 GCF_036898095.1 Palaemon carinicauda | reverse complement strand
TAATTTCCTGCTATATAACAATTGAATATTCTATTGCAATTTTTCCTATTATTCTATATATATTTCTTTTAAGCGAAAGGACATGAATTAGCTATTCAGCGAAATATATACAATTTTGTCATTGGGAAAAACAAAATAGAAAATTAAAGTATATCAGGATGCATAATCTAGTCTGTGAACTGTTTCAGTTTCTAGATTTTCTGTAAAATATAAAATGTTCCCAAAACCATTCTGAAATATATGAAAATAATTAGTGATTTTTACATCATAATAGTTTTATAGACATTTTACAGTTAACTTATTCCTCATTTTCCACTGTACCAACCGTGTGTCACACGATCGTATATAGTAACGACATTTCTCTTTTTTGTATAATTATAGTCTCCTTTGTATCTTCGCTCTCCCCTCGCACTGATAACGACCTGAATCAACTTGTCTGTTTTTCTCACCGTTAAATGTTAACAGAAAACGTTGTTGGTTCAACAGGAAACAGCCTGTTATATGATAAGTCGGAATTGATGTATATATAAACTGATGTTCTGTAATAAAGTTACTCAGTTGCTTTCATCCTGCCTTTTTAATCACAGTCTCTTTTGGCTCGTCATATTGGTGAACCCGGAAGTCGACTCGCTACTACCACTACAGATTTGGGGCTGCCGGGATGAAATGTGCCAAGGATTGTCAGTGGCCAAAAAAACGTGTAAGTAGGCCATCGCTCGTGGCGATGACCTCCCGTGTTTCTAATCTTTTCTTTTTACATGATGCAGGAATGGGCGTGCGATATTTGGTAGACACGGGTGCTTGTCGTTCTCTTTTGCCAAGGGAACTCTTCAGGACACGACATAGTCTGTCTAAGTCTGTCGACGTCCGCCTGGTGGCTGCCAACGGATCTGCGATACCCACCTACGGTTACGAGAACCTCACATTATCGTTTGGAAACAGTAAATTTAATTGGAAGTTTCTCGTTGCTGACGCCACATTACCAATCCTCGGTGCGGATTTCCTCTCTCATTTCCACCTTCTGGTCGATGTCGCCTACCGACGATTGGTCAACACAGACTCGTACTTGTCAACACCTCTTCTACCCACCCTCCAAACTCGCTCTCGACATCAGCGCACCCATGGATGCCTACGCTCACTTCCTCACGTCGTACCCGGAAGTTTTCCGTCCAGAAATTCGCCAAACGCCAATGTTTCCTGCCAAGCACGGTATTTATCACCACATCAAGACTATGAGACCCCCAGTCTTCGCAAAATTCAGACGTCTGGCACCGGATCGATTGGCAATCGCCAAACAGATGTTCGCCGAAATGGAGGAAAAGGGCCTTTGCCAAATTGCCTCCAGCCCATGGTCATCACCCTTACACATCGTCTTGAAGAAAGGTGGCTCTCTCCGTCCGTGCGGGGATTACAGGTGCTTGAACATGCAAACAGAACCGGATCACTACCCTCTCCCAAACATCGCCGACATGACCTCCTACCTGCACAGAGCGAGGGTTCTCTCCATGCTCGACCTCCTGAAGGGGCATTATGAGGTGCATATGAACCCAGAAGACATCCCCAAGACCACCATCACCACTCCGTTCGGTACATACACTTGCAATTACTTCTGTTTCGGCATTCGTAATGCTGGAGCCACTTTTCAACATCTCATGGATGGCATCTTCGGGGACCTTCCCTTCTGTGTATGTTATGTGGACGACATACTTGTGTTCTCTTCCTCAAAAGAGGAAGACCTCCGTCACCAGTGCATTGTGCTTGACCGCCTGCAACAAAACGGCCTTGTAGTCTGGTACAACAAGTGTACCTTTAGCGCCAATCTGTCGTTCTTAGGGCACCGCATTACTCCTGAAGGAGTCCATCCCCTCCCTGAAAAGATAGCAGCTGTTCAGAACTTCCCCACGCTCAGAACACTGCAGGAATTCTTGGGCATGATCAGCTATTATCACCGATTTCTGCCAGCCATTGCCGCCACTCTTGCTCCCCTCTATGCCTCCCTGAAGGGCAAGTAAAAAGACCTGAAGTGGGGTCCCCTTCAAGAATCGGCCTTCTGCAATGCAAAGAATCTCCGGTCAACCGCTGCTGCTCTCACTTTTTCCATCCCACATGCCCCTCTCCTGCTCTCCAGTGATGCCAGCGACATCGCTATTGGTGCAGTGCTCAAACAGGTGTTCAACGGCTCGCCCCGCCCATTGGCCTTCTTCAGCAGAAAACTGTCCAAGGCAAAATTGGGTTATTCTACCTTCGATCGCGAATTGCTGACAGTGCACTTGGCTGTTCGTCACTTTCTCCATTTCTTAGAAGGTACGCCCTTCATCATTTGCACAGACCACATGCCTCTGGTGCACGCCTTCACTCGACAGTCTGATGCCTGGTCAGCCCATCAATGCCGACATCTCTCCGCCGCTGAATACAATTGCATCCTTCAACACGTCCCTGGGAAAATGAATCCCGTTGTCGATGCCCCGTCAAAAAATACGTTAGGCGCTGTTCAACTGGGATTGGATTACAATGCCTTGGCTGCAGCCCAACGGCAGGATCCAGAGTATCAAGCATGTAGGACATCCTGCACATCCCTCCACTGGGAAGACGTCCCCCTCGACGACTCCAACACCACCCTCCTCTGTGATGTCAGTACTGATGGACCGCGACCTTGGATTCCTGCTCCCATGTGCCAGCAATCATTTGATTTTATTCAAGGCCTTCCACATCCCTCTTGCCGTTCTACTGCACAGCTGCTGAAGATGAAGTTCATTTGGCACGGCATTTCAAAGTATGCTAAGGATTGGGTACTCGCCTGTACTTATTGCCAAACTTCCAAAATACATCGACACACTGATTCAGGAGTGGGAACCTTTCCTCAACCTCAGCGTCATTTCGCCTACATTCTCGTCGACGTTGTCGGCCCCCTACCCACATCACAAGAACATCGTTACCTGATTACCGTCATCGACCGCTCCACTCGTTGGCCTGAAGCCATTCCCATTGAAACTGCAACGTCCGCCTCATGTACATCTGCCTTACTCTCAGGATGGATTGCAAGATTTGGTATCCCCGAGCATATTACTTCTGACAGGGGTACCACTTTCACCTCTCAATTGTGGACATCATTAGCGAATCTCCTGGGCATCACCCTACATCGGACAACTGCCTACAACCCTGCTGCCAATGGAATGGTTGAACGTTTTCATCGCACCCTCAAAGCAGCTTTGATGTCCCGCTGCAAGGACTCCAACTGGCTTACTCACCTTCCCTGAGTCCTCCTGGGACTAAGAACTACTCCTAAAGACGCCCTGGACGTCTCAGCAGCTAAAATGGTGTATGGTCACCTGTTGATCGTCCCTGCCGAGTTTTTTCCTTCTGCAATCTCCTCCGACGATCTCCAGCGCATACGTCACATCGTAGGAAAATTTACTCCATGCTGCCAGACTTACAAGCCCCCAGTGAAGCATCAAATACCAACAGACTTGCACTCTGCAACGCACGTTTTCCTATGCAACGACACTAGGAAGCCACCACTAACGCCCCCTTATATGGGCCCTTTCCTTGTGATCCGTCTAGTCCGAAAGCATTCCTACTAAACATTCGAGGCAAAGAAGACTGGGTCTCCATTAATCGTCTAAAACCTGCTTATTTCTTGCCAGATGACCAACCTACAGTTCGCCTCTCTAGATCAGGGCATTTTTGGGGGTGAGCCACGTACCAACCATGTGTCACACGATCGTACATAGTAACGACATTTCTCTTTTTTGTATATAGTCTCCTTTGTATCTTCGCTCTCCTCTCGCACTGATAACGACCTGTATCAACTTGTCTGTTTTTCTCACTATTAAATGTTAACAGAAACCGTTGTTGGTTGATCAGGAAACAACCTGTTATATGTTATGGCTTTCTCGCCCGGAATTGATATGTATATAAACTGATGTTCTGTAATAAAGTTACTCAGTTGCTTTCATCCTGCCTTTTAGTCACAGCCTCTCTCGGCTCGTCACACCTCTTCTTCTCCGCGCAATGAGGGTATGAAAAGCAGCTTGATTCAGTCTAAAATCTTTCTTCAGAACTTAATTCTTTTAATAAACTTTTCTCTACATTTGTCTACAGTCTGAATAAAATCTTATACATCATTATAAATCTATAGAACTGATGTAGTTATCTTATTTCGTATTTTACTTCTCCGTGAAATTAACCAATGGAAAGCAGCTTAAGTCAGTTTTAAAACTCTCTTTTCAGTTCTACAATTCCCTTGTCCTCTACAAGGTGTATAAAAAATATTTTTGTTTGCTATGTACCTCTCAATCTCTTGAGCATGAATCAACCACCGTCAATCAATACAGATAACGTTACTCAGCCGGGGTATGGTGGAAAATGTTATCACGATTCAGCACGAACGCAATGAACTAGATATAATGTGAAGGTCTCTGCTACCCCATATTATATCTATTTCTTATATAGATATTTTCTTTCTCCATTTCAACAGTGGGAGGTGTTAGCTAGTAATACTTTTACCGATATGAAACAATTGGATTTATATTTTTCGTTTGAGTAATTTCTTTTTACATAGTTAGTTTTTCTTCAGCATAAATATTTACTTAGTTTTATGTATATATTGTATTCCTAAATAAGACATGTTAGCAATATATAACCGTTTACGTCTCTTATTCCTATGGCAATACGATGAATATAGAAGGTACTGGAAGTTTCAGGCGTTATTATTATTATTATTATTATTATTATTATTATTATTATTATTATTATTATTATTATTATTATTATTATCATATATTCTTACTAAAATTTATTTATTAAAGCCATTACCACTAAGGACTAATAAATGAATTCACATATTCATATAACAGTCTGTGAATGAAAAACAAATATTAAAGATGTTAAAAATTCAATAGCTATATTATATTGTAAAATTTAAATCTTTTTGCAAGACGATAAGACCTACAACCAATCCGGTATATCTTACTACCTTCAAAAGAAAAACGAATCACCTT
>NC_090735.1:40849648-40857148 GCF_036898095.1 Palaemon carinicauda | reverse complement strand
GAGAGAGAGAGAGAGAGAGAGAGAGAAGGGGGGGGGGGTTATATCAATCTCCATGTACTTGAATAGAACCTTTGAACGATTTTTATATCCTCAAACGATGACGTCAACCAATTTACTCATAAGTATTTACGTAGAAAAGCCTTTCAACTGTATCAATAAATTCATAAAATTCATTGCAAAGCAATCCAGAAAAACTCAAGTTATTATTTTCTTTCTCTGTTTGTTGAGTCAACCTTTTGCTCACATATTTCACAAAATTAATGTCCGGTATCATAATTTATGACTCACATGAATAATTGGTCATAATGAGTCCTAGATCTTCCAGTGATTCAGAGTCTTAATTTCACTCGCAAATTCTCTTGTAATTTATTAATTATATTTGCTGGATTTCGATAGTTGATGCTTCAGGAGTTTGCCTGTTTCCTTTGGAATTTAAAACAACGGTTTGTCTTCATCTCCCCTATATAATAAAGGGCAAGTATATATATATATATATATATATATATATATATATATATATATATATATATATATATATATTATATATATATATGTTGTGTGTGTATATATATATATATATATATATATATATATATATATATATATATATATATATATATATATATTATATATATAAAGAGCCGGAAATTTTCTCTTTATGATATAGGGGAGAAGAAGTTGTTGTTTTAAAATCCTAAGGAAACATACAAATTAATGAGACATCAACTGTGGAGATCAAGCAAATGTAATTAAGAAATCACAAGAGAATTTACGAATGAAATTATGACTATGAATCATTCATTGTCTTCCAATGAATGATTCATAGTTATGACCAATTGTTCAGAGTCATTAATTATGATACCGGACATTAATTTGGTGAAATATGTGAGCAAAGGTTGAATCAACAAACAGAGAAATAAAACAATAGTTTGAGCTTCTCTGATTTGCTTTGCAAGGAATTTGATAAATTTGTTGACACAATCATGAGTAAAATGGGTGACGCCATCGTTTGAAGATATAAAAAGTATTTCAAACCTTCCATTAGAGTATAAACCCCACCCTCTCTCTCTCTCTCTCTCTCTCTCTCTCTCTCTCTCTCTCTCTCTCTCTCTCTCTCTCTCTCTCTCTCGTTAATTTATAAAAAAAAACAGAATAAGAAATAATATGTTCATATTTACCGTTATGATCATGGAATAACATAAAATCTCTGATAAAAACAAAAGAAAGTCTTTTGAGCGTCTTGGATCCTGGAAAATTAAATTTTCATTGCAATAACAGTTGCAAATATTCCATATATAATTTACCCCATTAAACATATTTTGTTGGATAAGAATTACGTAAATATAGAACTTGAGCATCAATTACATTCCGAAGATTTATTACAATCTTTTCTATCAAGTAGAGTAAAAAAATCTACATGTGCAAGTAAAGAAAATCTTGATAACAGTCAGCAATAGATGATGTCCATCCACCCTTAACTTACCGCTATCTATCCTTCACCCCTATGCCTACCAACTGCGTGACTGTTTTTGTTCCTTCACCCCTACGCCTACCTACTGGGTGACTGTATTTGTTCCTTCACCCGTACGTCTACCACTTGAATAACTGTTTTTGTTCTTTCACTCTTACGCCTAACAACTGTGTGACTGCGTTTGTTCTTTCAACCCTTTGCGTACCAACTAGGTGACTGTTTCTGTTCTTTCATCCCTACAACTACGTACTGAGTGACTGCGTTTGTTCCTTCACCCCTACGCCTATCAATTGGGTGACTGTGTTTGTTCCTTGACCCCTACGCCTACTAACTGGGTGACTGTTTGTTCCTTCAACCCTACGCCTACCAACTGGGTGCCTATGTTTGTTCCTTAACCTCTACGCCCACCAATTGATTGACTGTTTTAGTTCCTTCACCCATACGCCCGGCAAATGAGTGACTGTTTTAGTTCCTTTACCTCTACGCCTACCAAATGAGTAACTATGTTTGTTCCTTCACCCATACGCCTACCAATTAAGTAACTGTTTTAGTTCCTTCACCTCTACACCTACCAATTAAGTGACCGTTTTAGTTCCTTCATCTCTACACCTACCAAATGAGTGACCGTTTTAGTTCCTTCACCTCTACGCCTACCAAATGAGTAACTGTGTTTGTTCCTTCACCCATACGCCTACCAATTAAGTAACTCTTTTAGTTCCTTCACCTCTACACCTACCAATTGAGTGACCGTTTTAGTTCCTTCACCTCCACATCTACCAAATGAGTGACTGTGTTTGTTCCTCCACCCCTACGCCTACCAAATGAGTGACTGTTTTAGTTCCTTCATCCCCTACGCCTACCACATGAGTGACTGATTAAGTACCTTCACCCTTACACCTACAATGAGTGGAGTGATAGTTTTTGTTCCTCCACCCTTACACCTATCTACTGAGAGACTGTTTGTTCCTCCCCCCCCCCACACCTACCAGCTGAGTGACTGTGATTGTTATTTCAACGTTACGCCTACCAACTGAGTGACTTTTAGTTCCTTCACCCCTACAGCCACCAAATGGGTTACTGCTTTAGTTCCTTCTCCTTTACGCCTACCAACTGAGTGACTTTTAGTTCCTTCACCCCTACAGCCACCAAATGGGTTACTGCTTTAGTTCCTTCTCCTTTACGCCTACCAACTGAGTGACTGTGTTTGTTCCTTCACCCCTACACCTGCAAACTGGGTCACTGTTTTTGTTGCTTCACATGTAGGCCTAACAACTGGATTACTGTGTCTGTTCCTTCACCCCTACGCCTGCCACCTGGGTGACTGTTTTTGTTCCTTCGCCCGTACACTTACCAACTGGGTGACTGTGTTTATTCCTTCACTCCTACGCCTACCAACTGAGTGACTTTGTTTATTCCTTCACGCCTAGCCTACCAACTGAGTGACTGTTTGTTCCTTCACACCTACAGTGACTGTGTTTGTTTCTTCACCCCTACGCCTACCAAATGAGTGGAGAGATAGTTTTTGTTCCTTCACCCTTACACCTATCAACTGAGTGACTGTGTTTGTTCCTTCCCCCCAACACCTACCAACTGAGTGACTGTGATTGTTATTTCAACCTTACACCTACCAACTGAGTGACTCTGTTTGTTCCTTCACCCCTACGCCTGCAAACTGGGTCACTGTATTTGTTGCTTCACATGTATGCCTAACAACTTGGTGACTGTGTCGGTTCCTTCAATCCTACGCTTACCAACTGAGTGACTGTGTTTGTTCCTTCACCCTTACGCCTACCAACTGAGTGACTGTGCTTGTTCCTTCACCCCTACGCCTGCCACCTGGGTGACTGTTTTTGTTCCTTCGCCCGTACGCCTGCCATCTGGGTGACTGTTTTTGACCCTTTGCCCGTACACTTACCAACTGGGTGACTGTTTATTCCTTCACTCCTATGCCTACCAACTGAGTGACTTTGTTTATTCCTTCACGCCTAGCCTACCAACTGAGTGACTGTTTGATCCTTCACTCCTACAGTGACTGTGTTTGTTCCTTCACCCCTACGCCTACCAAATGAGTGGAGAGATAGTTTTTGTTTCTTCACCCTTACACCTATCAACTGAGTGACTGTGATTGTTCCTTCCCGCCCCCCGCACACCTACCAACTGAGTGACTGATTGTTATTTCAACCTTACGCCTACCAACTGAGTGACTGTTTTAGTTCCTTCACCCCTACACCCACCAAATGGGTGACTGCTTTAGTTCCTTCACCTTTACGCCTACCAACTGAGTGACTCTGTTTGTTCCTTCACCCCTACGCCTGCAAACTGGGTCACTGTTTTTTGTTGCTTCACCTGTATGCCTAACAACTGAGTGACTGTGTCTGTTCCTTCAATCCTACGATTACCAACTGAGTGACTGTGTTTGTTCCTTCACTCTTACGCCTACCAACTGAGTGACTGTGCTTGTTCTTCCACCCCTACGCCTGCCACCTGGGTGACAGTTTTTGTTCCATCGCCCGTACGCCTGCCATCTGGGTGACTGTTTTTTACCCTTCGCCCCTACACTTACCAACTGGGTGACTGTGTTTGTTCCTTCACTCCTACGCCTACCAACTGAGTGACTTTGTTTGTTTCTTAATGCCTACGCCTACCAACTGAGTGACTGTTTGTTCCTCCAATCCTAGAGTCACTGTGTTTGTTCCTTCACCCCTACGTCTACCAAATGAGTGGAGAGATAGTTTTTGTTCCTTCACCCTTACACCTATCAACTGAGTGACTGTGTTTGTTCCTTCCCTCCCCCCACACTTACCAACTGAGTGACTGTGATTGTTATTTCAACCTTACGCCTACCAACTGAGTTACTGTTTTAGTTCCTTCACCCCTACACTCACTAAATGGGTGACTGCTTTAGATCCTTCACCTTTAGGCCTACCAACTGAATGACTGTGTTTGTTCCTTCACCCTTACGCCTGCAAACTGGGTCACTGTTTTTGTTGCTTCACCCGTATGCCTAACAACTGGGTGACTGTATCTATTCCTTCAATCCTACGCATACCAACTGAGTGACCGTGTTTGTTCCTTCACCCTTACGCCTACCAACTAAGTGACTGTGCTTGTTCCTTCACCCATACGCCTGCCACCTGGGTGACTGTTTTGGTTCCTTCCACCCTATGCTTACCAACTAGGTGACTGTGTTCGTTCCTTCACTACTATGCCCAGCAACTGAGTGACTTTGTTTGTTCCTTCACGCCTACGCCTACCAACTGAATGACTGTTTGTTCCATCATTCCTGCTGTGACTGTGTTTGTTCCTTCACCCCTATACCTACCAACTGAGTGACTGTGTTTGTTCCTTCACCCCAACGCCTGCCAACTGGGTCACTGTTTTTGTTGCTTCACCTGTATGCCTAACAACTGAGTGACTGTGTCTGTTCCTTCAATCCTACGATTACCAACTGAGTGACTGTGTTTGTTCCTTCACCCCTACACCTGCAAACTGGGTCACTGTTTTTGTTGCTTCACCTGTATGCCTAACAACTGAGTGACTGTGTCTGTTCATTCAATCCTACGATTACCAACTGAGTGACTGTGTTTGTTCCTTCACCCTTACGCCTACCAACTGAGTGACTGTGATTGTTCTTTCACCCCTACGCCTGCCACCTGGGTGACCGTTTTTGTTCCTTCGCCCGTACGCCTGCCATCTGGGTGACTGTTTTTGACCCTTCGCCCCTACACTTACCAACTGGGTGACTGTGTTTGTTCCTTCACTCCTACGCCTACCAACTGAGTGACTTTGTTTGTTCCTTAATGCCTACGCCTACCAACTGAGTGACTGTTTTTTCCTTCACTCCTAGAGTCACTGTGTTTGTTCCTTCACCCCTACGTCTACCAAATGAGTGGAGAGATAGTTTTTGTTCCTTCACCCTTACACCTATCAACTGAGTGACTGTGTTTGTTCCTTCCCTCCCCCCACACCTACCAACTGAGTGACTGTGATTGTTATTTCAACCTTATGCCTACCAACTGAATTACTGTTTTAGTTCCTTCACCCCTACACTCACTAAATGGGTGACTGCTTTAGATCCTTCACCTTTACGCCTACCAACTGAGTGACTGTGTTTGTTCCTTCACCCTTACGCCTGCAAACTGGGTCACTGTTTTTGTTGCTTCACCCGTATGCCTAACAACTGGGTGACTGTGTCTATTCCTTCAATCCTACGCATACCAACTGAGTGACCGTGTTTGTTCCTTCACCCTTACGCCTACCAACTAAGTGACTGTGCTTGTTCCTTCACCCCTACGCCTGCCACCTGGATGACTGTTTTTGTTCCTTCCCCCCTATGCTTACCAACTAGGTGACTGTGTTCGTTCCTTCACTACTATGCCCAGCAACTGAGTGACTTTGTTTAGTCCTTCACGCCGACGCCTACCAACTGAATGACTGTTTTTTCCATCATTCCTGCTGTGACTGTGTTTGTTCCTTCACCCCTATACCTACCGACTGAGTGACTGTGTTTATTCCTTCACTCCTACGCCTACCAACTGAGTGACTATGTTTGTTCCTTCATGCTTACGTCTACCAACTGAGTGACTGTTTGTTCCTTCAACCTTATGATTACCAACGGGGTGACTGTGTTTGTTCCTTCACCCATACGCCTACCAACTGAGTAACTGTGTTTGTACCTTCGCTCATACGCCTACCAAATGAGTGACTATGTTAGTTCGTTTACCCCTACACCTTCCAACTGAGTGACTGTGTTTGTTCATTCACACCTACGCCTACCAAGTGAGTGACTGTGTTTGTTCCTTCATCCTTACGCCTGCCATCTGGGTGACTGTTTTGGCTCCTTTACCCCTACGCCTACCAACTGGTTGACTGTGTTTGGTCATTCACTCCTACACCTACCAACTGAATGACAATGTTTTTTTCATTCACGCCTACGCCTACCAACTGAGTGACTGTTTGTTCCTTCACCTTTACGCTTACCAACTAGGTGACTTTGTTTGTTCCTTCGCCCATAAGCCTAATAACTGATTAACTGTGTTTGTTACTTTGCCCATACGCCCACCAACTAAGTAACTGTATTTGTTCCTTCGCCCATACGCCTACCAAGTGAGTGACTGTGTTTGTTCCTTTACCCCTAATCCTACCAACTGGGTGACTAGCTTTGTAACATCGCATTCTAAAACAGAATCTGCAAAGACCTAAAAATCATGTAAATTTTGTTTCAAAAAGTTCAACCGTAAAGTGAACTTTTATTGCGGGTCTCGACTCTCGTAAATTCAAAATGTTCTCGTAAAGAACATCGCCAGGAAAGAAAAGTTAATTTTCTTCTGGTGGTTTAGTCATTATTCGTACAGAAGGAAATTGTTTCCATCTCAAAGTAGTTTATATATATATATATATATATATATATATATATATATATATATATATATATATATATATATATATATATATATATATATATGTATATATATATATATATATATATATATATATATATATATATATATATATATAAGAAATTAGGAAAATATCTTCTAGCATCGTTAGGTATTCGACACAGAAACCTTCTTCCCCTAATATACTTTATATATTTAATACAGCCATATTCTTTAGTGAATAAATAATAAACGAAAAAAGATAAAACAAAAAAGCAAGAAAAAATTCTGGTATAGTTATTGAAATATCTAAAGAGATTTTCTACTTTTCTACACTAAGTTCCTCCTTAACTTTCATATTCTTAATTCATTAATATTCTTAGGTAACCGAATCATAAACGGAAAGAAAAAAAAAGTCATGGAAATGAATTCTGGTGTAATTATTAAAGGATCTATATATTTTTTTTTTTTTTTTTTACTTTTTGGCTTTTTTACTGAGTTGCTCTGAACTTTCATCATCTTTAAGTTACTGAGAAACGTGCAGTATTACTCTTTAGTAATACATCATAAATTAAAAGAAGAAAAGTAAGTCCACGAAAAATATTCCGGTATAATACTATTTATTAAATTATCTAAAAAGAGTTTTTCACT
>NC_090735.1:40832148-40847148 GCF_036898095.1 Palaemon carinicauda | reverse complement strand
AGTTTATACAAAAACTTTGCTCCGACTGCAACTTTTTCTTGTTGAATGACTCATTGTTGGGTGCAAAGGAAGTTTTGTCGAAAACCCTGTGGCAATCCCGTAATTAAAATACATTCTATATTTGTGAAATTACCAATTATTGATATATTCACGATTAGGGCAAAGAAATTTGTAATTCTCTAAGCAGATACTTTTTTTTTGTAAGGTGATTGAAATGACCGATGATTAGGATATTCGAATAAAAAAGGATTTTTACATAGGCAAAGTGTGGAAGTAGCTCAGTAGATATGGTTAAGTATGTAAAACCAACATTCAGTGGTTTAAAGATCTCAAGTATGCCATAAAAACCGTCTTCCAAGAGAAAGTACATTGTTCCAATAATGGGTAATTATATGTAAGAAATAATTACTAAACTTCTTTTAAAGTTTAAGAAATTCTAAATGCTTAGATTTTTTATGTTATTTTGCCTCTAAGCAAAACTCCCACACAAACAAATGGCTTTTATATCTTTCACAAAGTAGAATGGAAAATATAATCTGTAAGTGGATATCAAATAGATAATTTCCGAGAAATGGGCAAAAGATGGTCAAAGAATTCTCACATTGACTGATGAAGGATTAAGATAATTTTCTTATATTTCAGGTTTTCTAGATTTTTTATTCAATTTTTTTTTCTTCTCAAATCTTCTCTAGTTGGCGATCGATATTTTAAACATTGGAAAATTTGTCTTAAAAAACGGTAAAAATCCTGGAATAAATGTTGCCGGGCATTAACGTTTAAAAAACGGATATATTTACGTTATGGAGTGATATTATTGTCATCAAACCTTAAAAGAAAATAACAAAGTAGGGTAAAAATTACGGTCTCCTGTAGTTTACTGAAATATGGCTGACAACAGTATATTTTTACGGAGCATTTCCGATTAACATTACGGTTTTTAACAGTGAACCGTATGTTCAAAAACTCATGTTGATCCAGTTAAGACATCTACTTCTAATATTGAGGTATAACATAATCACTTATGATTACGAAAGAAAGAAAGTAAATAATAAATACATAAATTATGTACATACTTAAAAATATTTCATTGTTTCACACAGAATCGTACGACAAACATACCAACATCAACCTCTGACGAGTAATAGCTACTCCCACTTATATATGAAATAGTAATAAGTCTCTCATATGTCCAGGAACGAAATATTTTCCCCTATATTTCTCAGGAGATGAAACCCATTTTCACCTCGAGGCAGAACTTCTTATGTCGACCATTAACAATTTACTCAGGTACTCTCGTCTCTTAAATAATCTGGAAGTATCCCATAGCCATTCGACACTTGTAACTTCGTTAACCCTGATAAGTTTGGGTGAGAGAGAGAGAGAGAGAGAGAGAGAGAGAGAGAGAGAGAGAGAGAGAGAGAGAGAGAGAGAGAGAGAGAGAGTGCCTTATTGCCTTATTTTATGTTTGGGTTCCCCCAGGTCCCTCAGTGTGAGGCACCTCGTTGAGGGACCTGGGAGAGAGAGAGAGAGAGAGAGAGAGAGAGAGAGAGAGAGAGAGAGAGAGAGAGAGAGAGAGAGAGAGAGAGAGGGGGGGGGGGAGCGGCCGTATGTTTGTACGCAAGATAAAATGTAATTCCAAGGTAAATAGTGATTTTTTTATTTACCCATGGGTCATTAATATCCAAAAAAAAAAAAAGAAAAATAGAGAATGGAGAAAATATAAGACCTTCTACCGAGAAGCAAAATTGAGGGGTCCAAATTTAGTCACTGTATATCGGCCACCAGGGAAATCAAAGATCTGGAGGCGTGTAGGAGTATTCAAAAGATTACGTTATTCTGATGTCTTTTCTTTTCTCTATGCATAATACACCGAGTAGGAAGAATGAATGTACTGAGAGTGTAAATGGAAGTAATTTTAGACGGTCACAGGATAGGAAGTCATAAGGAGATATATGAACAGTAGTGAAGATAAAGCTGAATAATTGTTATTTTCACTTTAAGTGTAGAAATCCCGAAAGCTGACACGTGATGATCATGAAATATGTATCATAGTCACGGAAGGAAAATAAAGACTTGATTGGAGTTAGAATTACCGTCCGTTAGCGATATCAAAAACCAGAAAAAAAAGACTTGATTGGAGTTAGTATTTTCGGTATTAGTGACACTAATGGACGAAAATACTAACTCTAATTAAGTCTTTTAATTTCTCCTCTCGTGGCTATAATGTATGGAGTCTTTGAATTAGCGATCGGAACTATTTAAAAACGAACATTCATTGCTGAGTAATACGACTATTTTCTTACTATAGAACAACATTTAAGATCAATTAAATAAAACTACAAGTATTATAAAGCGAGTGCATAAATCCATCAACAACAATAATTACGATATGATATTATCTCTCTTTAATATAAAAACTCGAGAAATTATTAAGAATTTGATGAATTTCATCATTCTGTAATGACATGGTGTTTAAAAAAATCATCAATCCACTTCATGCTATTTTGTAAGTTACAGATTTTTTAATAGTTAATTAAAATACAATCATGAACTGGAGTGAAGAAAAAATGTCTTGATTGTCTGTTTTAAATAAGAACAATAATATCATACATCACATAAATATACCAAGGCACTTCCCCCAATTTTGGGGGTAGCCGACATCAACAAATGAAACAAAACAAAAAGGGGACCTCTACTCTCTACGTTCCTCCCAGCCTGACAAGGGACTCAACCGAGTTCAGCTGGTACTGTTAGGGTGCCACAGCCCACCCTCCCCCGTTATCCACCACAGATGAAGCTTCATAATCCTGAATCCCCTACTGCTGCTACCTCCGCGGTCATCTAAGGCACCGGAGGAAGCAGCATGGCCTACCGGAACTGCGTCACAATCGCTCGCCATTCATTCCTATTTCTAGCATGCTCTCTTGCCTCTCTCACATTTATCCTCCTATCACCCAGAGCTTTCTTCACTCCATCCATCCACCCAAACCTTGGCTTTCCTCTTGTACTTCTCCCATCAACTCTTGCATTCATCCCCTTCTTTAGCAGACAGCCATTTTCCATTTTCTCAACATGGCCAAACCACTCAACACATTCATATCCACTCTAGCTGCTAACTCATTTCTTACACCCGTTCTCACCCTCACCACTTCGTTCCTAACCCTGTGTACTCGAGATACACCAGCCATACTCCTTAGACACTTCATGTCAAACACATTCAGTTTCTGTCTCTCCATCACTTTCATTCTCCACAACTCCGATCCATACATCACAGTTGGTACAATCACTTTCTCATATAGAACTCTCTTTACATTCATGCCCAACCCTCTATTTTTTACTACTCCCTTAACTGTCCCCAACACTATGCAACCTTCATTCACTCTCTGACATACATCTGCTTCCACTCCACCATTTGCTGCAACAACAGACCCCAAGTACTTAATCTGATCCACCTCCTCAAGTAACTCTCCATTCAACATGACATTCAACCTTGCACCACGTTCCCTTCTCGTACATCTCATAACCTTAAGGTGGGTACACACACGCGAACCGAACCTTGTATGCGTAACTGTGTTACGCATATACGGTTACAAGGTGTCAAAATGTTGAGGACGAACCGTAACCGCGTTAAGCACGTAACTTCATTGAAATCCACTGCGATCATCAGTCTGTCCGGGTTGTTTACTGACGATGGCCACCATGCAAGTAGCAGCTGCCGCGTATATTTATATACATTATTTAACCTTCTCCCTTCTCATAGACGCTAACAAGCAAGTCATCTTCCTCTTGCATTTCACCATCAATTTTCCCGTTTTTTGTGCTATATCTATTCATGAATCATTGCGACGTATTTTGTTAAAATGGTTCGGGTGTTTTGCATACCACAGTAAAGTCTTTTCTTCGTAATAACTAATAAACTGAAGGACCTCTTCCTCACTCCAATTAGCCATGGTACACATATACGTACTGACTGACCAAAACAAGGGACTCTTCTATGGACGGCCTTATTCATAGTCGGTGTCAAGTTCAGCCACCTCTGTTGATACGCGTGCAATACAGGTCCCGTCCACACGTTGCGTAACGTGCAAAGAGACCTTCCTTTGATTCGGGGCCCAAAAACCGACAATTGCCGGGACGGAGGGCGAACCGAGCCTCGAACCTCGCGGGTTCGGGGTTCGGGTTCGAGGAACCGTCCACACTTGCGTTTTTGTTACAAGAATTGGTTACAATACAAGGTTCGGTTCGCATGTGTGTACCCGCCCTTACTCTTACCCACATTAACTCTCAACTTCCTTCTCTCACACACCCTTCCAAATTATGTCACTAGTCGGTCAAGCTTCTCTCCTCTGTCTGCAAACAATACAGTATCATCCGCAAACAAAAACTGATTTACCTCCCATTCATGGTCATTCTCGTCTACCAGTTTTAATCCTCGTCCAAGCACTCGAGCATTCACCTAATAATTTCCTCTCATTAAAATTTAGAGCACCTATTATTGAAGCTCTAGTTGGAAGATTGTAATATAAAAAAATATACACGCAAATGAAAATAACTTAAACGTTAATGTTTGAGGCAATGTATAATCACCTTTTAAGAAATGCTGTCAGGAAATTTCCTTGAATATTGAATGTATAAAATTTCGAATTTCAAACAAAAGAGAAGAATTATGTCGAGCGTATTCTATTTTCAATAGGGCATGGTGCATGAGAGAGAGAGAGAGAGAGAGAGAGAGAGAGAGAGAGAGAGAGAGAGAGAGAGAGCCTTACCTTATTGCCTTATTGCCTTATTTTTTGTTTGGGTTCCCCCAGGTCCCTCAGTGTGAGGCACCTCGTATATCCACCAGAGAGTTGCTAATGCATCTTCCGGTGTATTTTGCATCTTCCAGTCTTGGATGGTCTGGGATGCATCTTAGGTATTTATCGAGCTTATTCTTAAACACATCTACGCTCACTCCTGATATGTTTCTTAGAAGAGCTGGCAGCACATTAAATAGTCGCTGCATTATCGATGCTTGTGCGTAGTGGATTAATGTCCTGTGCGCCTTTCTCAGTTTACCTGGAATATTTTTTGGCACTATTAATCTACCTCGGCTTGCTCTTTCTGATATCTTAAGCTCCATGATGTTTTCAGTAATTCCTTCTATTTGCTTCCATGCTTGTATTATCATGTAGCGTTCTCTTCTCCTTTCTAGACTGTATAGTTTTAAAAATTGCAGTCTTTCCCAGTAGTCAAGGTCCTTAACTTCTTCTATTCTAGCAGTATAGGACCTTTGTACACTCTCTATTTGCGCAATATCCTTTTGGTAGTGTGGGTACCATATCACATTGCAGTACTCGAGTGTACTACGCACATAAGTTTTGTAAAGCATAATCATGTGTTCAGCTTTTCTTGTTTTAAAGTGTCTGAATAACATTCCCATTTTTGCTTTACATTTAGCCAACAGTGTTGCTATTTGGTCGTTGCATAACATATTCCTATTTAAAATTACACCAAGGTCTTTAATTGCTTCCTTGTTTGTGATTGTCTCATTATTAGGTCCCTTGTATGCATACACCATTCCTTCTCTGTTTCCATAATTTATTGATTCAAATTTATCGGAGTTAAATACCATCCTATTTATCTCCGCCCATTCATATATTTTGTTTAGATCTCTTTGTAGTGAGTTCCTATCTTCATCACAAGTGATTTCTCTACTTATTCTTGTGTCATCGGCGAAACTTCTCACTACGGAGTTTTCAACATCACAGTCTATGTCTGAGATCATAATAACAAACAGCAGTGCAGCTAATACCGTACCTTGTGGCACACCAGATATTACCTGGGCTTCATCTGATTTCTCGTCATTTGCAACCACTATCTGTTTTCTGTTTTGCAGGAATTCTTTTACCCATTTTCCTATCTTTCCCACAATATTATGCTTTCTCATTTTTTTCTCCAATATGTTATGGTCTACCTTGTCAAAGGCTTTTGCAAAATCTAGATAGATCACATCTGTGTCTTTTTCATTTATCATATTTTTGTATATGTTTTCATAGTGTGCTATCAGTTGGGTCTGTGTACTTTTTCCAGGTACGAAACCGTGTTGACCCATATTAAACAAATTATTTTTGACCAAATGGTTCATTATTTTCTTTTTTATTACCCTCTTATACACTCTCATAATATGTGATGTTAGACTAACAGGTCTATAATTGCTTGCCTCTAGTCTTGATCCACTTTTGAAGATAGGGGTTATATAAGCTAATTTATGTTTAACATATATCTCGCTCATATCTACACTCTGTCTTAGCAGTATTGCAAGCGGCTTCGCAATAGTGTTTGCAGTTTTTTTTAACAAAATCGCTGGAACTCCATCTGGTCCGGCTGCCGATCCATTTTTAATTTTGTTTATAGCCGTGACAATATCTGATTCATTAATATCTATATCCGTTAGATATTCAACATTTTCTTCTCTCATTTCTGTTTCATTATTCTCATTCGCAATTCTTGGCGTGAACTCACTCATATATTTTCCTGCTAATATGTTGCATATTTCCTTTTTTTCATTCGTTAGCCGTCCTTCAATTCTTAGAGGGCCTATTTCTATTCTCCCTTTATTCATCTTTTTTGCATAGGAGTAAAGTACTATGGGGTTTCTTTTTATATTTTGAAGTGTCCTTTCTTCTAAGTCCCTTTTTTCATTTTCTTTCGACTGTATAATCTTTTGTTCTGCATTTTCTATCTTACATTTTATTTCCCTCATTTTCCACACATTTTTTTCTTTTGCAAGATTTTTCTTCCACTTTCTAATTTTCTGAAATAAGATCCTTCTGTCTCTTGGTATGCACGTCTTTTGTTTATTGTTTTTTTTTTTCAGTACATATTTCTCAACAATTTTCTCCAGTATTTTGTACAGTATGTCCGTATTTACCTGTATATTATCACTTATAAATACATTTTTCCATTCTTTATTCAGTTCTTCATTTATTTCTGACCATTTTATATTCTTACTGTAAAAATTATATTTTCCATATCCTTCCCAAAGTTTTGTGCTTTTATTAATTCTGTGATCACTTGCTTTGGAATGAACTATAAATTCTATGACATTGTGGTCTGAAATTCCCGTGTTATACACTATTATTTCTTTAACATAATTCACCTCATTCACAAATACTAGATCTAGGACATTTTCCTTTCTTGTTGGAATGTGGTTTATTTGTTGCATATTATGTTTTAATAGCATATCTTGAAGCTTTTCAAATTGCCTCTTATCTTCTGCGCTACTATTACTCTCTTTTTTATATGTATACATACAACCACTTTCTTCTATCCGTTCTTTCCAATCCACGAAAGGAAAGTTAAAATCTCCGGATAGGAGTATATTCCAGTCTTTATGGTTTGTACATATATCATCTATTTTTTCTATTATTATGTCAAACTCCTTAGTATTTGGGGGTCTGTAAACTACAATATTCACTAGTTTTTCAAATTCAAATTCTACCGCAATCAATTCACATTCTGTGTTGCTGTATTTTTCACAGACTTTTCCTTGATTTATGTCTCTTCCATATATTGCGGTTCCCCCTTGATTCCTATTTTTTCTGTCTGATCTATAAGTTTGGAAACCCTTTATCTGGTCATCACTGAGAGAGAGAGAGAGAGAGAGAGAGAGAGAGAGAGAGAGAGAGAGAGAGAGAGAGAGAGAGAGAGAGAGATGTCTAATGTTTTTGTTTTTTTTAAGTTTCACTTCTTCAATCCATTAATTTCTTTGATTGAGTATGATAAACTCTCTTAGTTAATCAACTTCTTTCCTCCCACTGTAAGTTGTAAAATTTTCGTCATGAGTAATCTTCAATCGTCATAAATATATATCAGATTTTTTGTCTTTGTTAAGTTTCACTTGTTCTTCAAACCATGAATAACCTTGAATTTACCTGGAGGAAGTGTAGGTAAGGGCAACTATCCACGTTGTTATCAGAATAAAAAAGAATATAGATGTATTTGACATTGATGAGGAGAATCACGTCCTTAAATGCCACCATGATGTTTTTATATAACATTACTTGGTATCTGTGTAGTAATAATCTCGCTTAATTAACTAACCTTTTATTTACCACTAGATTCCTTGATTAAGAATTAAGTTTTAATACTATACTTGATTTATCTAACATTCACTATTCATTAGAGTGAGAATAATAACTTCATGGTTTATTGTCATCTACGTGATATAATTCATCACCCTTGGAAATAATGTACTTTTAACTCATTTTTCTCCTTGTCTCATGTAACGCGAACTTATTGAAATGAAACAATAAGTTAATCAACAATGACGACAGTATTCCATATTTTATTTGTTGTAAAAATTGTTCCTGTGCTTTTTGGGGGAATGAAATTTGATAATCTAAACTTTCATTTAAATACCTAGAAATCAAAGGCTCCCACGAAATTCTGTTGGAGAAGGAATCGTTAATAAAATTAATTATGCGCATTATTCTGAAACCCGTTTCGAATCGGAAACTGAAGAAATATATTTGAAGTAAGAGATAAAAATATTTTCCCAAAAATATTCATATTAGAATCAGAATTTTCTCACGCGACAAGTGGGAAAACGTTTTCATGTCTTTTCTCCATTTAGCGCAAATAAGAAAAACATCCACCTGTCAGTGAAATAACGAATGTGCTTTTGTTTGACAATCTCCTTCAGTACATCTAAGTCAGCAACCGTGACCCCATTTACCTCATGACTCATTGGTGGAAGGAGGAGGGGTTGGGAGAGGGGGTTGCGAAAGTGGGTTGGAGCAATTCATGGTCCTCGGACTGCACCCAAATTTTAGAAGGCAAATGGAAGCACATAAGAATTTCACAAAAGATAGTTTTTTGTGTAATAATAAACTAGTTTTGTTAAATGTGAAAATGTAATCTTTGAAAAAGTATATAAATGATAAACATAAAAGGAAGTTATTATTGACTCCTTTGATAAAGATGAATGGATATCCAGATAACAAACATTTTGTAACCAAATGAATAATGATGATTTCAATATTAGTCAATGCTGATAACAGAGACGGCCCATTATTTCATTTCTCAAATTTCATCATAAGGGTTTAATAGTCGTTCATGAATGGCGGAGGAAAAGGACAAGGTAAAGTTCAAGAGACTGATTATGTATACATAAGATCAGAGCCAAAGCCCCTATTCTTAGCTCACAAGGATGGCGAGGTTACAGCTAGTGCTAGAGACTATCAAGCCGAGCAGTGTTCGAACTCCAGTTTAACAGATTATCAGACAGGGACGTTGCCAATTGGACGCCATTTTTTTCCCCACTACGAATTATACATCATCCTATATCGTGTAATCGTAAGCCCTCGATATCACCCTTAAATTTAATATTCATGATAATTTTCTAGTATGTATTTTTATAAAAAACTTAATGAAAGATAGTAATGGGTGGGTAAAATTAATGGAATTGAGCAATAGTAGGGATAAATTGATATATATTATATTGTTGATCTAATATCTATAGAACAATCAATTGATCTATTTATTTTTAATGATATTTTTTGTAGCATCAAACATAACTTGGCTTACAGACAAGTATATTAAAAGAACCCAGGTTCCAAAAATCTAAGACAATAATATAAATCATGATAGGGAGATTCATGAGTGTCTTGACACCTCTAAGCATTAAAATTACATAGGTAGCTCAAATGGGGTTCCATGTAAATTATTTCATGTTTTATATTTTGTGCATTATGATTAAACTTAGAAATAATTAGTCTTTACTTTTATTCTTACATATGTTTTGAAATTATTATTTTGTATTTTATGGATTTTGTATTAATTCCTAACACATCAATAATAATCTTTTCTTACAATAGGATGATTCCAAACTTTTTATGACGTGTAAAATGAGAAACATCTTTAACAAATATTTTTGTATTGTATGTATCGAATACAATAAAAAAAAAATCCTGTGTGCGTATATATATATATATATATATATATATATATATATATATATATATATATATATATATATATATATATATATACAGACACACACACACACACATATATATATATATATATATATATATATATATATATATATATATATATATATATATATATATATGTATATATATATATATATGTTTGTGTGTGTATGTATATATATGTGTGTATATATATAAAAAAATATTTCTACAACTGCATTGCTGTATGATTGCACATTTGGCATGGAATCCCAAAGTCCATATCTTTCCTGCAGGAAAGAAATGAAGCTGTCACTACTAATATTGTCTCTCTTGGACAGGGAATCTTTCTGCACGCTATTTTGAATATTCCTTTGTTATTTGTCGTATTTTCTATCTTTTTAAGTTTTAGCTTACCTTTTTGCGATATGGTGATTTCCTTTGATTTGTATGTATGTATGTATGTATGTATGGTTACATTTATGTATGTATGTATGGGGCATACATTTTATATGTTCTACTTCGAATCCACAAACTCTCTCATTATAGCCAAAATAAATCAAGTTTGTTCACTTGGAGTTACAAGGCGTTACAAGGATTTTTTATGTTTAAAAGATTTTTTATTCCATCCGGGGAGACTTCATTTTCTCTTGGGTAGAGCGATCAAGTTTGAACATTTAGAGAGTTAGTGTTTACTACATGCGTTGGAGGTCTGTTCCATGTGTTTGCTATTTTGTATGTAAAGAAATTACTACATTGAGTGATGTTGTTTCTTTTCAATTCCAGTTTGTATCCGTAACCTTTAGACTGATTAGTGATAAGGTTAAATACATTGAATGTTGAATGCCTCTATTAAATGTTCCCTTAATCGTTGAGTTTGTAGACTGAATAAGTTCAAACGATCGATCCTCCGTCTATATCCAAAATGCCTTTGTTTTGGAACTAGTCAGGGGGCCCTACTTTGTAATGCTTTGAGTCTATCTATATTGGATTTTATTTCCTTCTGAATACTTGGAGCCCAGAATTGGACGCCGTATTCTTAATGGGGTCTTATTAGTCCTGTGGGTGCAATTTTTTCAGTTTAGGAATGAAGTATCACCGGTGACAGTCCTTCCTCTCTACAGTGTCTATCATCAATCAGGACTAGCAGGTAGGCCAATGGTGTACCACTAACCCAACTCCTCTATTGATGGTTCACAAGGAAAATGACATGAATGGTACTAGATTGTTTTAGAATGGTTCTAGAACAATTCTATCCTGTTCGTAATACTAGGCATGTAATTCATTCTAATAGTTAGGCCTTTCCCATCATGAGGCTCAATACTTCACAGTATTCTAGAAGTTTTATTCTTATATCGTTTATTCATTTCCTTGTTTCCTTTCCTCACTGTGCTATTTTTCCCTGTTGGAGCCCTTGGTCTTATAACATCTTGCTTTTCCAGCTAGGGTTGTTGTTTGGCTTATAATAATAATAATAATAATAATAATAATAATAATAATAATCATCATCGGGCCTTGAACGAGTAGTATAATTCAATGTAATCTCATTGAGGAAATTTTTTAATTTTGTTACAGCGTCGGCCTTTTAAAGTTAAAATCAAAGGAGCTGATTAAGTTCTTTAGTACAATCAAACATACTATATTTCCGTACTCTTTCATCTGTAATAAATTCTATAATTATCAGCAAAACATTTGCCTGGAATAAATGTTTAATTTCAAAGGTATTTGCCTTTATGTCGTCAGAAAGACGACTGAATTACCGGGATTCAGTAAACAGTTTATTAATAAATTGATTAGGAATACTCTAGTATAGACCAAAGGGATGCATATAATGTCCTAATTAATCAAACTATAAATTGTTTAAATGATCTCATTGAAGTAAATTATAAATAAGTCAAAGAAAATTAGAAATCGTATTTCATTTATGTGTTTTCCTTTTCGTATCAAACAGAATAGTTCATTGATATATCAATAGAAGATTGTTCAGCTTTTGTAAACAAAATAATGTTTTTAGAAAAGGACCATCGTTGATAAGAAATTAATATTAATGTGAATTATGAATTCAACTATCTTCAATATTTGAAGGTATGAAGAGTAATGACCTTCATATTTTTCTTTTATTCTCAAACAAGAAAGCTTTTCTTTTCGCTATTTTCTCTGTTGGAGCCCCTGGGTTTGTAGCATCCTGCTTTTCCAACTAGGGTTGTAGCTTAGCAAGTAATGATAATAATAATAATAATAATAATAATATTAGTTCCTGAAACTAGTTTCTTTTTTATATCTTAAATAATAATAACGGTCTCTATCCTTCAGTTTGATATATTGATATAATTAATTCTTAATTCTTTACTTCCAGATTGGGTGCACTTTTTTGGCTGGTCGTAAATATTATCTTATATATTGGATTCAATCTGGGTTGCACGAATCATTTAATCTCAGCCTGTCATTTCGACCACAAGATAATCTATATTTTACACATAAATATTTCTTTTCTTGATAATCTATATTTAAGTTATGGGATTTTCTTTCTTGTATATTATTTTGGATCTTGCTCCACATCTGGTATGGAATTTCTTTCTTCTTTTCAATATTTATTTCAAGGTGTAAAAATGATCCCCTTTTTCTTTGTTTTCTTCATCTGGTTGTTATAGTTCAATTGATTCATCTCATTCTATTCCTGGCAAAATTACAATAAAAAGGTTTAGTTTGTTTTATCCTAATGACATGTGTATTACGGCCTCTTCGTTTGTGAATGCTTATTTTTTCTTCAATGTTAAAAAAATGGCAATTTTAATCGGGAATTCTCCGTAAAAAAATATATTGTTCTCAGCCGCATTTCCGAAAAAAAAAAGGCGACCGTAATTGTACTTCACTTTGTTATTATATTTACCGGTTGGAGACCGTGATATCACTCCTTAACGTCATTATATCCGTGTTTTAAACTAAAAATCCTGGAATAAATGTTGCCAGGCATTTACCGTTGTTTTACGGCAAAATCTTTTAACAGTGTTGATGAAGTACGTTTAGATATACAAAAAAACGAAATTTTATTCTAGCTGGGACATTCGGGCCTTTGGAGTTGGACTTCACGAATATTTTGAATGGAAGAAAAACATTCTTGCTCAACTTAGATTGAGTTGTGTGTTTTCGTGCATTAAAAAAGTAAGTGGAAACTGAGGAAAGCTTTGATTGGAGAGCTTTTATAGAGATAAACGATTGGAAGAAGCCAAGACACGTCTAGTGGTTTTTGAGTAGTTGAACTTCGAGGCGGAGAATAAGTGGACTTAAAGGTTTAAAGTCCGCTCATGAATGGCAGAGGCAAGGGTCAGTGACATTGCCCTATCAAGCAGGACAAGGTCCTAGAGACTAACCATATATACATATGATCAACGCACATGCCCCTCTCTACCAAAGCTAGGACCCAGGAGGGACAGACAATGGCTATTGATGACTCAGTAGATAGACCTATACCTATAGGCTCCCCAAAACCCCCCATTCTTTGCTCACGAGAATGCTGAGGTTGCAGAGACCAAAGGAATTAACGAGTTTGAGCGGAACTCGAAGCCCAGTCTATCGTTCACCTGTCAGGGACGTTACCACATCGGCCACCATAACCCTTGTTTACAATCTTAAAGGATAAATTATATCAGTTTGGCTGGGTAGATAGAGAATTATGTAAGTTAATTATAAACCATGAAGCATGCTAAATTAATGAAAGATATTATATTAGTTAAAATTTTGCTTAAGGCTTGGAAAATGTCATTCTCAGAGGGGCTAGTAATGAAATTGTTTCGAAATCGACATACTTTTGTATGGGAGCTGATAACAAAAGGTAAGAAATTGGGTTGCTGCTAAAGACAATTGAATGAAACTAAATACAAAGGTATTGTTGCAATTAATCAAAAATTATTCTGTACAGTTTTAAATTTTACATTAATAATCCTATTGCAATGCGGGTGAAATTCCAAGTGATGGTATTTCATAGAGAAAAAACTCATAATCAGTGGAAATTGAATTGTAAAATAACATCCACAACTTACAGCACCACCTTTTCACAAAATATTGACCCACAAAATATTAAAGATATTAATAACAAATGTTCCTAAGCAATTTCCACGAAAACATTTTCTTGAAACACGGTTGCTATAAGTGTCCAGTAAAACTTGATATAGAAGGCTGATCATAGAGGGGAAATTTGGAGATATAAACCTTATTCCTTAATCCTCACATTTATACAATATAAAATAATTGTTTAATAATTGTAAATGATTTTTTCCTCATATGCCCTCTAACCTTATCTTGTAGTGGCCGATGTGGTAACGTCCCTGACTGGTAAACGCCAGACTGAGGCTCGAGTCCCGCTAAAATTTGTTAGTTTCTTTGATCGCTGCAACCTCACTCTCCTTGTGAGCTAAGGATGGGAGGTTTGGGGGAGCCTATAGGTCTATCTGCTGAGTCATCAGCAGCCATTGCCTCACCTTCTTGGACCTACTTTGGGTAGAGAGGGGTTTTGGGCGCTGATCATATGTATATAAGGTTAGTCTCTATGGTATTGTTCTGCTTGATAGGGCAATGTCACTGTTCCTTGCCTCTGACATTCATGAATGGCCTTTAAAACTTTAAAACGTAGATTTCATAAATTTTTACAAACCATATAGCTAGAATAAAATTAGAAGTTACCGTGTGCAAAATTATGAAAGGAATTTTAAGGAATTTTTGGTCGTCCTTAGTATTTCATCAACTTAAAGTTCAGTGGCCTATTCAGACATTAATACAATAAGTGACCTTTCTCTTAAAGTTTTTTTTTTCTCATTAATTGTTTTCCTATGGAGCTATATACTGGTGAGTAATACTAAAGATATATATTAGTTGATTGAAAGTATGAAAAATGCTTCTTTTATTCAAATAATGAAAAGTATCTATATAATAACAAAAATATCTTAAAATAGACTTTTCAATTTATAATTTCCATTTTTATATAATCATCAAAGTATCGTTTAGATAAGGGTGGCGAGTGTTGATGTGTATAAGAGGACTGACATGGATC
>NC_090735.1:40817148-40827148 GCF_036898095.1 Palaemon carinicauda | reverse complement strand
GAGTTTGGTTTCAATATGCCCATTTCTGATTTTGATGAGCCAAAAATTAATAGCGGTTGAAGCTTCTGAAAATATTTCCATGGGTAAATCAGTTCTTGATTACTCATTCGACATTGCTCAGGAAAAATATCGAAATTACGTCATTAAAATATGAGCATAAGAAACAATATACTTCACTGCTTAGAAAATAACATCGTAATTAAAGAAAAAAACAAAAACTTTTCTTGAAATCCAGCAAACTTTCAGTGTCTACCCAAAGTTAATCTAGGCCAAAGAGTTTGTTGACGTACACTGTCAGAAAATGAAACATGAAAAGAGCTTATGGGACTTTTTTTCTCACCGGGAGATTAAAAATAAACTTTTACCATCACTCGCTACCGTAACCCAATTCCAAAAACTTTAGAATACTTTGAATACGGTGCTGAGAAGCCAAGTTAGGGTTAAAAGTCCTTTTTTTTTTTTCATTGAATACTTTCTTGGGAAGATGTGGGATACATCAGACTACTTGTACTTACCTAACTTTCTGTGTATTTTTCTCAAATGTGACTATACTATTTCTTTTTGGTAGTAGATCCTTCTTAAGGCATGTTTGGTTGAATACAATGGCTGCCTTAGTAGCATTAATTTTATACTCTATCTTCTCGATAGCTCTGATGATCTTATGTTCTGGATTAATACTTTGTGTCAGTAATTGAGCAAAAGTCCTTCTTCCTGGATGGGAAGTTGAATTCAGGGTAGGTGTTAGTCAAGTGTTTGATATAGAAATTACAATTTAGGTAAAAAAACAGTTAACAGCTACGAGTTTCGAGAGTATCTTCTCTCTTCTTCAGACTATAGTGGAATGAGTGAAACAATCCTGGTAACGTCTTTTTAATTGGCAATGCTGGCTTGTATACTATTTCCAAAATTCTATTGGTCTCAAAATTTCTTCGATAAAGCTATGATGCATTTGAATGAAATATTTCAATTATCTTTTCTTATAATACAGAACTAACCATTTTCTTATAATATATTTTTATCCTTTCTGGATACCTAGCAACACAATATTGATGGATAAATAAACTATTTATTAATGAACTGTTTTAGATCTTAGAATTATATATGAACGCAATATACAAATGAAAGTAATATAAAATTCTATTTAAAAAAAAAAAAAAAACAGAGAAAAAAAAACATACTTTCAGTCCACACCATGAAGTGACATCGGTGGAATATTCTACTTCTATTTCTAAAACTTATCAAAAAACATAATAACATTACACCAAAGAAATCTATCATAACAAAAATTAAGAAACTCTTTCTCCATTAACACGCGAGGGTGCTATTCATTAACCCTGTCATGTTAGCAGAAGGGGAATCTTCGAAGGCTGGCATCATTCCTATTTGTAAGAGTATTACCACATAATTTACGATGGCGTTTAATATCTGAAAAAGATAAAAGTAAAACTATCAGCTACGAGCGTCAATTAATTTATTTCATCATTGAAAATAACTAATATTATTCAGAAAGCTGTTTTTATTGCCTTATTGGCTACGCTACAACCCTAAAAGGAGACTCAGGATGCTATAAGTCCAAGGGCTCCAACAGGGAGAATAGCCTAGTGAAGAAAGGAAATTTGGAAATTGTGTTTAAGACATGAAATAGACAAGTGCAATAAATCTTGATTTTTTTCCTTTACATATTTGAGAGTTAAATTCATATAACCAATCACAAGTTTAGAATAACAAAAAAAAAAATAAAATAAAATAAATAAAGATATTAGAAAAGCAA
Organism: Palaemon carinicauda; assembly: GCF_036898095.1. Taxonomy (NCBI): domain Eukaryota; kingdom Metazoa; phylum Arthropoda; class Malacostraca; order Decapoda; family Palaemonidae; genus Palaemon; species Palaemon carinicauda. The sequence continues at coordinate 40,825,377 of NC_090735.1, read as the reverse complement.
ATTATGAAAATGGAGAATGTATCTTTATGGCATTAATTGTGTACTTCATGCTATTTTGTAAGTTACAGATTTTTTAATAGTTAATTAAAATACAATCATGAACTGGAGTGAAGAAAAAATGTCTTGATTGTCTGTTTTAAATAAGAACAATAATATCATACATCACATAAATATACCAAGGCACTTCCCCCAATTTTGGGGGGTAGCCGACATCAAGAAATGAAACAAAACAAAAAGTGAACCTCTACTCTCTACGTTCCTTCCAGCCTGACAAGGGACTCAACCGAGTTCAGCTGGTACTGTTAGGGTGCCACAGCCCACCCTCCCCCGTTATCCACCACAGATGAAGCTTCATAATCCTGAATCCCCTACTGCTGCTACCTCCGCGGTCATCTAAGGCACCGGAGGAAGCAGCATGGCCTACCGGAACTGCGTCACAATCGCTCGCCATTCATTCCTATTTCTAGCATGCTCTCTTGCCTCTCTCACATCTATCCTCCTATCACCCAGAGCTTTCTTCACTCCATCCATCCACCCAAACCTTGGCCTTCCTCTTGTACTTCTCCCATCAACTCTTGCATTCATCCCCTTCTTTAGCAGACACATTTTGTTTTCTCAACATGGCCAAACCACTCAACACATTCATATCCACTCTAGCTGCTAACTCATTTCTTACACCCGTTCTCACCCTCACCACTTCGTTCCTAACCCTGTGTACTCGAGATACACCAGCCATACTCCTTAGACACTTCATGTCAAACACATTCAGTTTCTGTCTCTCCATCACTTTCATTCCCCACAACTCCGATCCATACATCACAGTTGGTACAATCACTTTCTCATATAGAACTCTCTTTACATTCATGCCCAACCCTCTATTTTTTACTACTCCCTTAACTGTCCCCAACACTATGCAACCTTCATTCACTCTCTGACGTACATCTGCTTCCACTCCACCATTTGCTGCAACAACAGACCCCAAGTACTTAATCTGATCCACCTCCTCAAGTAACTCTCCATTCAACATGACATTCAACCTTGCACCACGTTCCCTTCTCGTACATCTCATAACCTTACTCTTACCCACATTAACTCTCAACTTCCTTCTCTCACACACCCTTCCAAATTATGTCACTAGTCAGTCAAGCTTCTCTTCTGTGTCTGCAACCAATACAGTATCATCCGCAAACAAAAACTGATTTACCTCCCATTCATGGTCATTCTCGTCTACCAGTTTTAATCCTCGTCCAAGCACTCGAGCATTCACCTAATAATTTCCTCTCATTAGAATTTAGAGCACCTATTATTGAAGCTCTAGTTGGAAGATTGTAATATAAAAAAAATATACACGCAAATGAAAATAACTTAAACGTTAATGTTTGAGGCAATGTATAATCACCTTTTAAGAAATGATGTCAGGAAATTTCCTTGAATATCGAATGTATAAAATTTCGAATTTCAAACAAAAGAGAAGAATTATGTCGAGCGTATTCTATTTTCAATAGGGCATGGTGCATGAGAGAGAGAGAGAGAGAGAGAGAGAGAGAGAGAGAGAGAGAGAGAGAGAGAGAGAGAGAGAGAGTGAGAGAGAGATGTCTAATGTTTTTGTTTTTGTTAAGTTTCACTTCTTCAATCCATTAATTTCTTTGATTGAGTATGATAAACTCTCTTAGTTAATCAACTTCTTTCCTCCCACTGTAAGTTGTAAAATTTTCGTCATGAGTAATCTTCAATCGTCATAAATATATATCAGATTTTTTGTCTTTGTTAAGTTTCACTTGTTCTCCAAACCATGAATAACCTTGAATTTACCTGGAGGAAGTGTAGGTAAGGGCAACTATCCACGTTGTTATCAGAATAAAAAAGAATATAGATGTATTTGACATTGATGAGGAGAATCACGTCCTTAAATGCCACCATGATGTTTTTATATAACATTACTTGGTATCTGTGTAGTAATAATCTCGCTTAATTAACTAACCTTTTATTTACCACTAGATTCCTTGATTAAGAATTAAGTTTTAATACTATACTTGATTTATCTAACATTCACTATTCATTAGAGTGAGAATAATAACTTCATGGTTTATTGTCATCTACGTGATATAATTCAACACCCTTGAAAATAATGTACTTTTAACTCATTTTTCTCCTTGTCTCATGTAACGCGAACTTATTGAAATGAAACAATAAGTTAATCAACAATGACGACAGTATTCCATATTTTATTTGTTGTAAAAAATTTTCCTGTGCTTTTTGGGGGAATGAAATTTGATAATCTAAACTTTCATTTAAATACCTAGAAATCAAAGGCTCCCACGAAATTCTGTTGGAGAAGGAATCGTTAATAAAATTAATTATGCGCATTATTCTGAAACCCGTTTCGAATCGGAAACTGAAGAAATATATTTGAAGTAAGAGATAAAAATATTTTCCCAAAAATATTCATATTAGCATCAGAATTTTCTCACGCGACAAGTGGGAAAACGTTTTCATGTCTTTTCTCCATTTAGCGCAAATAAGAAAAACATCCACCTGTCAGTGAAATAACGAATGTGCTTTTGTTTGAAAATCTCCTTCAGTACATCTAAGTCAGCAACCGTGACCCCATTTACCTCATGACTCATTGGTGGAAGGAGGAGGGGTTGGGAGAGGGGGTTGCGAAAGTGGGTTGGAGCAATTCATGGTCCTCGGACTGCACCCAAATTTTAGAAGGCAAATGGAAGCACATAAGAATTTCACAAAAGATAGTTTTTTGTGTAATAATAAACTAGTTTTGTTAAATGTGAAAATGTAATCTTTGAAAAAGTATATAAATGATAAACATAAAAGGAAGTTATTATTGACTCCTTTGATAAAGATGAATGGATATCCAGATAACAAACATTTTGTAACCAAATGAATAATGATGATTTCAATATTAGTCAATGCTGATAACAGAGACGGCCCATTATTTCATTTCTCAAATTTCATCATAAGGGTTTAATAGTCGTTCATGAATGGCGGAGGAAAAGGACAAGGTAAAGTTCAAGAGACTGATTATGTATACATAAGATCAGAGCCAAAGCCCCTATTCTTAGCTCACAAGGATGGCGAGGTTACAGCTAGTGCTAGAGACTATCAAGCCGAGCAGTGTTCGAACTCCAGTTTAACAGATTATCAGACAGGGACGTTGCCAATTGGACGCCATTTTTTTCCCCACTACGAATTATACATCATCCTATATCGTGTAATCGTAAGCCCTCGATATCACCCTTAAATTTAATATTCATGATAATTTTCTAGTATGTATTTTTATAAAAAACTTAATGAAAGATAGTAATGGGTGGGTAAAATTAATGGCATTGAGCAATAGTAGGGATAAATTGATATATATTATATTGTTGATCTAATATCTATAGAACAATCAATTGATCTATTTATTTTGAATGATATTTTTTGTAGCATCAAACATAACTTGGCTTACAGACAAGTATATTAAAAGAACCCAGGTTCCAAAAATCTAAGACAATAATATAAATCATGATAGGGAGATTCATGAGTGTCTTGACACCTCTAAGCATTAAAATTACATAGGTAGCTCAAATGGGGTTCCATGTAAATTATTTCATGTTTTATATTTTGTGCATTATGATTAAACTTAGAAATAATTAGTCTTTACTTTTATTCTTACATATGTTTTGAAATTATTATTTTGTATTTTATGGATTTTGTATTAATTCCTAACACATCAATAATAATCTTTTCTTACAATAGGATGATTCCAAACTTTTTATGACGTGTAAAATGAGAAACATCTTTAACAAATATTTTTGTATTGTATGTATCGAATACAATAAAAAAAAAATCCTGAATACTTTCCCGTTTTCAGTGTGGGAACGGTATATATATATATATATATATATATATATATATATATATATATATATATATATATATATATATATATGTGTGTGTGTGTGTGTGTGTGTGTGTATATATATATATATATATATATATATATATATATATATATATATATATATATATATGTGTGTGTGTGTGTGTATGTATATATATGTGTGTATATATATAAAAAAAATATTTTTACAACTGCATTGCTGTAAGATTGCACATTTGGCATGGAATCCCAAAGTCCATATATTTCCTGCAGGAAAGAAATGAAGCTGTCACTACTAATATTGTCTCTCTTGGACAGGGAATCTTTCTGCACGCTATTTTGAATATTCCTTTGTTATTTGTCGTATTTTCTAACTTTTTAAGTTTTTAGCTTACCTTTTTGCGATATGGTGATTTCCTTTGATTTGTATGTATGTCTGTATGTATGTATGTATGGTTACATTTATGTATGTATGTATGGGGCATACATTTTATATGTTCTACTTCGAATCCACAAACTCTCTCATTATAGCCAAAATAAATCAAGTTTGTTCACTTGGAGTTACAAGGTGTTACAAGGATTTTTTATGTTTAAAAGATTTTTTAGTCCATCCGGGGAGACTTCATTTTCTCTTGGGTAGAGCGATCAAGTTTGAACATTTAGAGAGTTAGTGTTTACTACATGCGTTGGAGGTCTGTTCCATGTGTTTGCTATTTTGTATGTAAAGAAATTACTACATTGAGTGATGTTGTTTCTTTTCAATTCCAGTTTGTATCCGTAACCTTTAGACTGATTAGTGATAAGCTTAAATACATTGAATGTTGAATGCCTCTATTAAATGTTCCCTTAATCGTCGAGTTTGTAGATTGAATAAGTTCAAACGTTCGATCCTCCGTCTATATCCAAAATGCCTTAGTTTTGGAACTAGTCAGGGGGCCCTACCTTGTAATGCTTTGAGTCTATCTATATTGGATTTTATTTCCTTCTGAATACTTGGAGCCCAGAATTAGACGCCGTATTCTTAATGGGGTCTTATTAGTCCTGTGGGTGCAATTTTTCAGTTTAGGAATGAAGTATCACCGGTGACAGTCCTTCCTCTCTACAGTGTCTATCATCAATCAGGACTAGCAGGTAGGCCAATGGTGTACCACTAACCCAACTCCTCTATTGATGGTTTACAAGGAAAATGACATGAATGGTACTAGATGGTTTTAGAATGGTTCTAGAACAATTCTATCCTGTTCGTAATACTAGGCATGTAATTCATTCTAATAGTTAGGCCTTTCCCATCATGAGGCTCAATACTTCACAGTATTCTAGAAGTTTTATTCTTATATCGTTTATTCATTTCCTTGTTTCCTTTCCTCACTGTGCTATTTTTCCCTGTTGGAGCCCTTGGGCTTATAACATCTTGCTTTTCCAGCTAGGGTTGTTGCTTGGCTAATAATAATAATAATAATAATAATAATAATAATAATAATAATAATAATCATCATCGGGCCTTGAACGAGTAGTATAATTCAATGTAATCTCATTGAGGAAATTTTTTAATTTTGTTACAGCGTCGGCCTTTTAAAGTTAAAATCAAAGGAGCTGATTAAGTTCTTTAGTACAATCAAACATACTATATTTCCGTACTCTTTCATCTGTAATAAATTCTATAATTATCAGCAAAACATTTGCCTGGAATAAATGTTTAATTTCAAAGGTATTTGCCTTTATGTCGTCAGAAAGACGACTGAATTACCGGGATTCAGTAAACAGTTTATTAATAAATTGATTAGGAATACTCTAGTATAGACCAAAGGGATGCATATAATGTCCTAATTAATCAAACTATAAATTGTTTAAATGATCTCATTGAAGTAAATTATAAATAAGTCAAAGAAAATTAGAAATCGTATTTCATTTATGTGTTTTCCTTTTCGTATCAAACAGAATAGTTCATTGATATATCAATAGAAGATTGTTCAGCTTTTGTAAACAAAATAATGTTTTTAGAAAAGGACCATCGTTGATAAGAAATTAGTATTATTGTGAATTATGAATTCAACTATCTTCAATATTTGAAGGTATGAAGAGTAATGACCTTCATATTTTTCTTTTATTCTCAAACAAGAAAGCTTTTCTTTTCGCTATTTTCTCTGTTGGAGCCCCTGGGTTTGTAGCATCCTGCTTTTCCAACTAGGGTTGTAGCTTAGCAAGTAATAATAATAATAATAATAATAATAATAATAATAATAATAATAATAATAGTTCCTGAAACTAGTTTCTTTTTTATATCTTAAATAATAATAACGGTCTCTATCCTTCAGTTTGATATATTGATATAATTAATTCTTAATTCTTTACTTCCAGATTGGGTGCACTTTTTTGGCTGGTCGTAAATATTATCTTATATATTGGATTCAATCTGGGTTGCACGAATCATTTAATCTCAGCCTGTCATTTCGACCACAAGATAATCTATATTTTACACATAAATATTTCTTTTCTTGATAATCTATATTTTAGTTATGGGATATTCTTTCTTGTATATTATTTTGGAACTTGCTCCACATCTGGTATGGAATTTCTTTCTTCTTTTCAATATTTATTTCAAGGTGTAAAAATGATCCCCTTTTTCTTTGTTTTCTTCATCTGGTTGTTATAGTTCAATTGATTCATCTCATTCTATTCCTGGCAAAATTACAATAAAAAGGTTTAGTTTGTTTTATCCTAATGACATGTGTATTACGGCCTCTTCGTTTGTGAATGCTTATTTTTTCTTCAATGTTAAAAAAATGGCAATTTTAATCGGGAATTCTCCGTAAAAAAATATATTGTTCTCAGCCGCATTTCCGAAAAAAAAAGGCGACCGTAATTGTACTTCACTTTGTTATTATATTTACCGGTTGGAGACCGTAATATCACTCCTTAACGTCATTATATCCGTGTTTTAAACTGTAAAAATCCTGGAATAAATGTTGCCAGGCATTTACCGTTGTTTTACGGCAAAATCTTTTAACAGTGTTGATGAAGTACGTTTAGATATACATAAAAACGAAATTTTATTCTAGCTGGGACATTCGGGCCTTTGGAGTTGGACTTCACGAATATTTTGAATGGAAGAAAAACATTCTTGCTCAACTTAGATTGAGTTGTGTGTTTTCGTGCATTAAAAAAGTAAGTGGAAACTGAGGAAAGCTTTGATTGGAGAGCTTTTATAGAGATAAACGATTGGAAGAAGCCAAGACACGTCTAGTGGTTTTTGAGTAGTTGAACTTCGAGGCGAAGAATAAGTGGACTTAAAGGTTTAAAGTCCGCTCATGAATGGCAGAGGCAAGGGTCAGTGACATTGCCCTATCAAGCAGGACAAGGTCCTAGAGACTAACCATATATACATATGATCAACGCACATGCCCCTCTCTACCAAAGCTAGGACCCAGGAGGGACAGACAATGGCTATTGATGACTCAGTAGATAGACCTATACCTATAGGCTCCCCAAAACCCCCCATTCTTTGCTCACGAGAATGCTGAGGTTGCAGAGACCAAAGGAATTAACGAGTTTGAGCGGAACTCGAAGCCCAGTCTATCGTTCACCTGTCAGGGACGTTACCACATCGGCCACCATAACCCTTGTTTACAATCTTAAAGGATAAATTATATCAGTTTGGCTGGGTAGATAGAGAAATATGTAAGTTAATTATAAACCATGAAGCATGCTAAATTAATGAAAGATATTATATTAGTTAAAATTTTGCTTAAGGCTTGGAAAATGTCATTCTCAGAGGGGCTAGTAATGAAATTGTTTCGAAATCGACATACTTTTGTATGGGAGCTGATAACAAAAGGTAAGAAATTGGGTTGCTGCTAAAGACAATTGAATGAAACTAAATACAAAGGTATTGTTGCAATTAATCAAAAATTATTCTGTACAGTTTTAAATTTTACATAAATAATCCTATTGCAATGCGGGTGAAATTCCAAGTGATGGTATTTCATAGAGAAAAAACTCATAATCAGTGGAAATTGAATTGTAAAATAACATCCACAACTTACAGCACCACCTTCTCACAAAATATTGACCCACAAAATATTAAATATATTAATAACAAATGTTCCTGAGCAATTTCCACGAAAACATTTTCTTGAAACACGGTTGCTATAAGTGTCCAGTAAAACTTGATATAGAAGGCTGATCATAGAGGGGAAATTTGGAGATATAAACCTTATTCCTTAATCCTCACATTTATACAATATAAAATAATTGTTTAATAATTGTAAATGATTTTTTCCTCATATGCCCTCTAACCTTATCTTGTAGTGGCCGATGTGGTAACGTCCCTGACTGGTAAACGCCAGACT
>NC_090735.1:40802148-40812148 GCF_036898095.1 Palaemon carinicauda | reverse complement strand
TGTTTTCAGAATAGAGTTTGGTTTCAATATGCCCATTTCTGATTTTGATGAGCCAAAAATTAATAGCGGTTGAAGCTTCTGAAAATATTTCCATGGGTAAATCAGTTCTTGATTACTCATTCGACATTGCTCAGGAAAAATATCGAAATTACGTCATTAAAATATGAGCATAAGAAACAATATACTTCACTGCTTAGAAAATAACATCGTAATTAAAGAAAAAAACAAAAACTTTTCTTGAAATCCAGCAAACTTTCAGTGTCTACCCAAAGTTAATCTAGGCCAAAGAGTTTATTGACGTACACTGTCAGAAAATGAAACATGAAAAGAGCTTATGGGACTTTTTTTCTCACCGGGAGATTAAAAATAAACTTTTACCATCACTTGCTACCGTAACCCAATTCCAAAAACTTTAGAATACTTTGAATACGGTGCTGAGAAGCCAAGTTATGGTTAAAAGTCCTTTTTTTTTTTTCATTGAATACTTTCTTGGGAAGATGTGGGATACATCAGACTACTTGTACTTACCTAACTTTCTGTGTATTTTTCTCAAATGTGACTATACTATTTCTTTTTGGTAGTAGATCCTTCTTAAGGCATGTTTGGTTGAATACAATGGCTGCCTTAGTAGCATTAATTTTATACTCTATCTTCTCGATAGCTCTGATGATCTTATGTTCTGGATTAATACTTTGTGTCAGTAATTGAGCAAAAGTCCTTCTTCCTGGATGGGAAGTTGAATTCAGGGTAGGTGTTAGTCAAGTGTTTGATATAGAAATTACAATTTAGGTAAAAAAACAGTTAACAGCTACGAGTTTCGAGAGTATCTTCTCTCTTCTTCAGACTATAGTGGAATGAATGAAACAATCCTGGTAACGTCTTTTTAATTGGCAATGCTGGCTTGTATACTATTTCCAAAATTCTATTGGTCTCAAAATTTCTTCGATAAAGCTATGATGCATTTGAATGAAATATTTCAATTATCTTTTCTTATAATACAGAACTAACCATTTTCTTATAATATATTTTTATCCTTTCTGGATACCTAGCAACACAATATTGATGGATAAATAAACTATTTAGTAATGAACTGTTTTAGATCTTAGAATTATATATGAACGCAATATACAAATGAAAGTAATATAAAATTCTATTTAAAAAAAAAAAAAAAACAGAAAAAAAAAACATACTTTCAGTCCACACCATGAAGTGACATCGGTGGAATATTCTACTTCTATTTCTAAAACTTATCAAAAAACATAATAACATTACACCAAAGAAATCTATCATAACAAAAATTAAGAAACTCTTTCTCCATTAACACGCGAGGGTGCTATTCATTAACCCTGTCATGTTAGCAGAAGGGGAATCTTCGAAGGCTGGCATCATTCCTATTTGTAAGAGTATTACCACATAATTTACGATGGCGTTTAATATCTGAAAAAGATAAAAGTAAAACTATCAGCTACGAGCGTCAATTAATTTATTTCATCATTGAAAATAACTAATATTATTCAGAAAGCTGTTTTTATTGCCTTATTGGCTACGCTACAACCCTAAAAGGAGACTCAGGATGCTATAAGTCCAAGGGCTCCAACAGGGAGAATAGCCTAGTGAAGAAAGGAAATTTGGAAATTGTGTTTAAGACATGAAATAGACAAGTGCAATAAATCTTGATTTTTTTCCTTTACATATTTGAGAGTTAAATTCATATAACCAATCACAAGTTTAGAATAACAAAAAAAAAAATAAAATAAAATAAATAAAGATATTAGAAAAGCAAATTATGAAAATGGAGAATGTATCTTTATGGCATTAATTGTGTACTTCATGCTATTTTGTAAGTTACAGATTTTTTAATAGTTAATTAAAATACAATCATGAACTGGAGTGAAGAAAAAATGTCTTGATTGTCTGTTTTAAATAAGAACAATAATATCATACATCACATAAATATACCAAGGCACTTCCCCCAATTTTGGGGGGTAGCCGACATCAAGAAATGAAACAAAACAAAAAGTGAACCTCTACTCTCTACGTTCCTCCCAGCCTGACAAGGGACTCAACCGAGTTCAGCTGGTACTGTTAGGGTGCCACAGCCCACCCTCCCCCGTTATCCACCACAGATGAAGCTTCATAATCCTGAATCCCCTACTGCTGCTACCTCCGTGGTCATCTAAGGCACCAGAGGAAGCAGCATGGCCTACCGGAACTGCGTCACAATCGCTCGCCATTCATTCCTATTTCTAGCATGCTCTCTTGCCTCTCTCACATCTATCCTCCTATCACCCAGAGCTTTCTTCACTCCATCCATCCACCCAAACCTTGGCCTTCCTCTTGTACTTCTCCCATCAACTCTTGCATTCATCACCTTCTTTAGCAGACAGCTATTTTCAATTTTCTCAACATGGCCAAACCACTCAACACATTCATATCCACTCTAGCTGCTAACTCATTTCTTACACCCGTTCTCACCCTCACCACTTCGTTCCTAACCCTGTGTACTCGAGATACACCAGCCATACTCCTTAGACACTTCATGTCAAACACATTCAGTTTCTGTCTCTCCATCACTTTCATTCCCCACAACTCCGATCCATACATCACAGTTGGTACAATCACTTTCTCATATAGAACTCTCTTTACATTCATGCCCAACCCTCTATTTTTTACTACTCCCTTAACTGTCCCCAACACTATGCAACCTTCATTCACTCTCTGACGTACATCTGCTTCCACTCCACCATTTGCTGCAACAACAGACCCCAAGTACTTAATCTGATCCACCTCCTCAAGTAACTCTCCATTCAACATGACATTCAACCTTGCACCACGTTCCCTTCTCGTACATCTCATAACCTTACTCTTACCCACATTAACTCTCAACTTCCTTCTCTCACACACCCTTCCAAATTATGTCACTAGTCAGTCAAGCTTCTCTTCTGTGTCTGCAACCAATACAGTATCATCCGCAAACAAAAACTGATTTACCTCCCATTCATGGTCATTCTCGTCTACCAGTTTTAATCCTCGTCCAAGCAGTCGAGCATTCACCTAATAATTTCCTCTCATTAGAATTTAGAGCACCTATTATTGAAGCTCTAGTTGGAAGATTGTAATATAAAAAAAATATACACGCAAATGAAAATAACTTAAACGTTAATGTTTGAGGCAATGTATAATCACCTTTTAAGAAATGATGTCAGGAAATTTCCTTGAATATCGAATGTATAAAATTTCGAATTTCAAACAAAAGAGAAGAATTATGTCGAGCGTATTCTATTTTCAATAGGGCATGGTGCATGAGAGAGAGAGAGAGAGAGAGAGAGAGAGAGAGAGAGAGAGAGAGAGAGAGAGAGAGATGTCTAATGTTTTTGTTTTTGTTAAGTTTCACTTCTTCAATCCATTAATTTCTTTGATTGAGTATGATAAACTCTCTTAGTTAATCAACTTCTTTCCTCCCACTGTAAGTTGTAAAATTTTCGTCATGAGTAATCTTCAATCGTCATAAGTATATATCAGATTTTTTGTCTTTGTTAAGTTTCACTTGTTCTCCAAACCATGAATAACCTTGAATTTACCTGGAGGAAGTGTAGGTAAGGGCAACTATCCACGTTGTTATCAGAATAAAAAAGAATATAGATGTATTTGACATTGATGAGGAGAATCACGTCCTTAAATGCCACCATGATGTTTTTATATAACATTACTTGGTATCTGTGTAGTAATAATCTCGCTTAATTAACTAACCTTTTATTTACCACTAGATTCCTTGATTAAGAATTAAGTTTTAATACTATACTTGATTTATCTAACATTCACTATTCATTAGAGTGAGAATAATAACTTCATGGTTTATTGTCATCTACGTGATATAATTCAACACCCTTGAAAATAATGTACTTTTAACTCATTTTTCTCCTTGTCTCATGTAACGCGAACTTATTGAAATGAAACAATAAGTTAATCAACAATGACGACAGTATTCCATATTTTATTTGTTGTAAAAAAATTTCCTGTGCTTTTTGGGGGAATGAAATTTGATAATCTAAACTTTCATTTAAGTACCTAGAAATCAAAGGCTCCCACGAAATTCTGTTGGAGAAGGAATCGTTAATAAAATTAATTATGCGCATTATTCTGAAACCCGTTTTGAATCGGAAACTGAAGAAATATATTTGAAGTAAGAGATAAAAATATTTTCCCAAAAATATTCATATTAGAATCAGAATTTTCTCACGCGACAAGTGGGAAAACGTTTTCATGTCTTTTCTCCATTTAGCGCAAATAAGAAAAACATCCACCTGTCAGTGAAATAACGAATGTGCTTTTGTTTGACAATCTCCTTCAGTACATCTAAGTCAGCAACCGTGACCCCATTTACCTCATGACTCATTGGTGGAAGGAGGAGGGGTTGGGAGAGGGGGTTGCGAAAGTGGGTTGGAGCAATTCATGGTCCTCGGACTGCACCCAAATTTTAGAAGGCAAATGGAAGCACATAAGAATTTCACAAAAGATAGTTTTTTGTGTAATAATAAACTAGTTTTGTTAAATGTGAAAATGTAATCTTTGAAAAAGTATATAAATGATAAACATAAAAGGAAGTTATTATTGACTCCTTTGATAAAGATGAATGGATATCCAGATAACAAACATTTTGTAACCAAATGAATAATGATGATTTCAATATTAGTCAATGCTGATAACAGAGACGGCCCATTATTTCATTTCTCAAATTTCATCATAAGGGTTTAATAGTCGTTCATGAATGGCGGAGGAAAAGGACAAGGTAAAGTTCAAGAGACTGATTATGTATACATAAGATCAGAGCCAAAGCCCCTATTCTTAGCTCACAAGGATGGCGAGGTTACAGCTAGTGCTAGAGACTATCAAGCCGAGCAGTGTTCGAACTCCAGTTTAACAGATTATCAGACAGGGACGTTGCCAATTGGACGCCATTTTTTTCCCCACTACGAATTATACATCATCCTATATCGTGTAATCGTAAGCCCTCGATATCACCCTTAAATTTAATATTCATGATAATTTTCTAGTATGTATTTTTATAAAAAACTTAATGAAAGATAGTAATGGGTGGGTAAAATTAATGGCATTGAGCCATAGTAGGGATAAATTGATATATATTATATTGTTGATCTAATATCTATAGAACAATCAATTGATCTATTTATTTTGAATGATATTTTTTGTAGCATCAAACACAACTTGGCTTACAGACAAGTATATTAAAAGAACCCAGGTTCCAAAAATCTAAGACAATAATATAAATCATGATAGGGAGATTCATGAGTGTCTTGACACCTCTAAGCATTAAAATTACATAGGTAGCTCAAATGGGGTTCCATGTATATTATTTCATGTTTTATATTTTGTGCATTATGATTAAACTTAGAAATAATTAGTCTTTACTTTTATTCTTACATATGTTTTGAAATTATTATTTTGTATTTTATGGATTTTGTATTAATTCCTAACACATCAATAATAATCTTTTCTTACAATAGGATGATTCCAAACTTTTTATGACGTGTAAAATGAGAAACATCTTTAACAAATATTTTTGTATTGTATGTATCGAATACAATAAAAAAAAAATCCTGAATACTTTCCCGTTTTCAGTGTGGGAACGGTATATATATATATATATATGTATGTGTGTGTGTATATATATATATATATATATATATGTATATATATATATATATATATATATATATATATATATATATATATATGTGTGTGTGTGTATGTATATATATGTGTGTGTATATATAAAAAAAATATTTTTACAACTGCATTGCTGTAAGATTGTACATTTGGCATGGAATCCCAAAGTCCATATATTTCCTGCAGGAAAGAAATGAAGCTGTCACTACTAATATTGTCTCTCTTGGACAGGGAATCTTTCTGCACGCTATTTTGAATATTCCTTTGTTATTTGTCGTATTTTCTAACTTTTTAAGTTTTTAGCTTACCTTTTTGCGATATGGTGATTTCCTTTGATTTGTATGTATGTCTGTATGTATGTATGTATGGTTACATTTATGTATGTATGTATGGGGCATACATTTTATATGTTCTACTTCGAATCCACAAACTCTCTCATTATAGCCAAAATAAATCAAGTTTGTTCACTTGGAGTTACAAGGTGTTACAAGGATTTTTTATGTTTAAAAGATTTTTTTAGTCCATCCGGGGAGACTTCATTTTCTCTTGGGTAGAGCGATCAAGTTTGAACATTTAGAGAGTTAGTGTTTACTACATGCGTTGGAGGTCTGTTCCATGTGTTTGCTATTTTGTATGTAAAGAAATTACTACATTGAGTGATGTTGTTTCTTTTCAATTCCAGTTTGTATCCGTAACCTTTAGACTGATTAGTGATAAGCTTAAATACATTGAATAATTTTATGCCTCTATTAAATTTTCCCTTAATCGTCGAGTTTGTAGATTGAATAAGTTCAAACGTTCGATCCTCCGTCTATATCCAAAATGCTTTAGTTTTGGAACTAGTCAGGGGGCCCTACCTTGTAATGCTTTGAGTCTATCTATAATGGATTTTATTTCCTTCTGAATACTTGGAGCCCAGAATTAGACGCCGTATTCTTAATGGGGTCTTATTAGTCCTGTGGGTGCAATTTTTCAGTTTAGGAATGAAGTATCACCGGTGACAGTCCTTCCTCTCTACAGTGTCTATCATCAATCAGGACTAGCAGGTAGGCCAATGGTGTACCACTAACCCAACTCCTCTATTGATGGTTTACAAGGAAAATGACATGAATGGTACTAGATGGTTTTAGAATGGTTCTAGAACAATTCTATCCTGTTCGTAATACTAGGCATGTAATTCATTCTAATAGTTAGGCCTTTCCCATCATGAGGCTCAATACTTCACAGTATTCTAGAAGTTTTATTCTTATATCGTTTATTCATTTCCTTGTTTCCTTTCCTCACTGTGCTATTTTTCCCTGTTGGAGCCCTTGGGCTTATAACATCTTGCTTTTCCAGCTAGGGTTGTTGCTTGGCTAATAATAATAATAATAATAATAATAATAATAATAATAATCATCATCGGGCCTTGAACGAGTAGTATAATTCAATGTAATCTCATTGAGGAAATTTTTTAATTTTGTTACAGCGTCGGCCTTTTAAAGTTAAAATCAAAGGAGCTGATTAAGTTCTTTAGTACAATCAAACATACTATATTTCCGTACTCTTTCATCTGTAATAAATTCTATAATTATCAGCAAAACATTTGCCTGGAATAAATGTTTAATTTCAAAGGTATTTGCCTTTATGTCGTCAGAAAGACGACTGAATTACCGGGATTCAGTAAACAGTTTATTAATAAATTGATTAGGAATACTCTAGTATAGACCAAAGGGATGCATATAATGTCCTAATTAATCAAACTATAAATTGTTTAAATGATCTCATTGAAGTAAATTATAAATAAGTCAAAGAAAATTAGAAATCGTATTTCATTTATGTGTTTTCCTTTTCGTATCAAACAGAATAGTTCATTGATATATCAATAGAAGATTGTTCAGCTTTTGTAAACAAAATAATGTTTTTAGAAAAGGACCATCGTTGATAAGAAATTAGTATTAATGTGAATTATGAATTCAACTATCTTCAACATTTGAAGGTATGAAGAGTAATGACCTTCATATTTTTCTTTTATTCTCAAACAAGAAAGCTTTTCTTTTCGCTATTTTCTCTGTTGGAGCCCCTGGGTTTGTAGCATCCTGCTTTTCCAACTAGGGTTGTAGCTTAGCAAGTAATAATAATAATAATAATAATAATAATAATAATAATAATAATAATAGTTCCTGAAACTAGTTTCTTTTTTATATCTTAAATAATAATAACGGTCTCTATCCTTCAGTTTGATATATTGATATAATTAATTCTTAATTCTTTACTTCCAGATTGGGTGCACTTTTTTGGCTGGTCGTAAATATTATCTTATATATTGGATTCAATCTGGGTTGCACGAATCATTTAATCTCAGCCTGTCATTTCGACCACAAGATAATCTATATTTTACACATAAATATTTCTTTTCTTGATAATCTATATTTTAGGTATGGGATATTCTTTCTTGTATATTATTTTGGAACTTGCTCCACATCTGGTATGGAATTTCTTTCTTCTTTTCAATATTATTTCAAGGTGTAAAAATGATCCCCTTTTTCTTTGTTTTCTTCATCTGGTTGTTATAGTTCAATTGATTCATCTCATTCTATTCCTGGCAAAATTACAATAAAAAGGTTTAGTTTGTTTTATCCTAATGACATGTGTATTACGGCCTCTTCGTTGTGAATGCTTATTTTTTCTTCAATGTTAAAAAATGGCAATTTTAATCGGGAATTCTCCGTAAAAAAATATATTGTTCTCAGCCGCATTTCCGAAAAAAAAAGGCGACCGTAATTGTACTTCACTTTGTTATTATATTTACCGGTTGGAGACCGTAATATCACTCCTTAACGTCATTATATCCGTGTTTTAAACTGTAAAAATCCTGGAATAAATGTTGCCAGGCATTTACCGTTGTTTTACGGCAAAATCTTTTAACAGTGTTGATGAAGTACGTTTAGATATACATAAAAACGAAATTTTATTCTAGCTGGGACATTCGGGCCTTTGGAGTTGGACTTCACGAATATTTTGAATGGAAGAAAAACATTCTTGCTCAACTTAGATTGAGTTGTGTGTTTTCGTGCATTAAAAAAGTAAGTGGAAACTGAGGAAAGCTTTGATTGGAGAGCTTTTATAGAGATAAACGATTGGAAGAAGCCAAGACACGTCTAGTGGTTTTTGAGTAGTTGAACTTCGAGGCGAAGAATAAGTGGACTTAAAGGTTTAAAGTCCGCTCATGAATGGCAGAGGCAAGGGTCAGTGACATTGCCCTATCAAGCAGGACAAGGTCCTAGAGACTAACCATATATACATATGATCAACGCACATGCCCCTCTCTACCAAAGCTAGGACCCAGGGAGGGGACAGACAATGGCTATTGATGACTCAGTAGATAGACCTATACCTATAGGCTCCCCAAAACCCCCCATTCTTTGCTCACGAGAATGCTGAGGTTGCAGAGACCAAGGAATTAACGAGTTTGAGCGGAACTCGAAGCCCAGTCTATCGTTCACCTGTCAGGGAACGTTACCACATCGGCCACCATAACCCTTGTTTACAATCTTAAAGGATAAATTATATCAGTTTGGCTGGGTAGATAGAGGAAATATGTAAGTTAATTATAAACCATGAAGCATGCTAAATTAATGAAAGATATTATATTAGTTAAAAATTTTGCTTAAGGCTTGGAAAATGTCATTCTCAGAGGGGCTAGTAATGAAATTGTTTCGAAATCGACATACTTTTGTATGGGAGCTGATAACAAAAGGTAAGAAATTGGGTTGCTGCTAAAGACAATTGAATGAAACTAAATACAAATGGTATTGTTGCAATTAATCAAAAATTATTCTGTACAGTTTTAAATTTTACATAAATAATCCTATTGCAATGCGGGTGAAATTCCAAGTGATGGTATTTCATAGAGAAAAAACTCATAATCAGTGGAAATTGAATTGTAAAATAACATCCACAACTTACAGCACCACCTTCTCACAAAATATTGACCCACAAAATATTAAATATATTAATAACAAATGTTCCTGAGCAATTTCCACGAAAACATTTTCTTGAAACACGGTTGCTATAAGTGTCCAGTAAAACTTGATATAGAAGGCTGATCATAGAGGGGAAATTTGGAGATATAAACCTTATTCCTTAATCCTCACATTTATACAATATAAAATAATTGTTTAATAATTGTAAATGATTTTTTCCTCATATGCCCTCTAACCTTATCTTGTAGTGGCCGATGTGGTAACGTCCCTGACTGGTAAACGCCAGACTGAGGCTCGAGTCCCGCTAAAATTTGTTAGTTTCTTTGATCGCTGCAACCTCACTTTCC
>NC_090735.1:40772148-40784648 GCF_036898095.1 Palaemon carinicauda | reverse complement strand
AGATAAAGGCACCTTATTATTAATGACTTCAAATTGGCTAAAATAATATCATGACTAACGACCAATGATTTGTTGGATAATTTTTCCCCTTATATCAATGACCTAAAATTGGATAAAAAATCATATTACCAAATGTCATGACTGACGAAATGAACTTCAGAATCATCGATAGCCTTGAATTTTTTTTTTTTTTTTTTTTTTATAACCTGTGACCTTGACTGTCTGGAGATTTTCCCCATACCATTACTGACATAAAATTGTCCAAAATCAATCATATTTCCAAATGTCATGACTGACAGAGAAAGAACAAAAGAAGTTCAGAACTGAGCTAAAGAGCGGCTGCTAACTAACTACCTTCTAGGGAAATTAGATTACAAAGACTTATTTTATCTCCCTCGTTAGTCTTATCGGATTTGGGTTCAATGGCTTTTCGCTTATTTCATTGACAGTCCTTATCTTATTGTATAGTAATTCCCCTTTGCACTATTCGTTTGTTTTTTTCTGTGAATTTCTTTTTATAGAAGAAGAGTAATGCGCTATCCATTAGTTTTTTTAGTCTTTTTATTAAAGAAAAATAATACATCTCAGTTTTCTTAATACATACTTACCCAACTAATTTCAGTTTTATCAATAATTATTCAATCAGGTAAATATAGTGCACGTTTTTACAATTTCATCTATACTTTACTAATTTGACCTTTGAAAGGTGATTTGGGATATGAAATGAACACTCAAATAGAGGGGAGACTTTAGCTTCAATTAGCGGAAGAAAGGGAGATTAATCTGGTTCAAATGCAATAGATCAAAGGCAAATTTCCATATGCAATTGAATATTGAATACATTTATAGGGATATAAGGGACAAAGTGTAGGAGGGATTATACTGCATGTAACTTAAAAAAAAAATACGATAAGGTAATATAAGAAATTTGGTATATCATCGCCCTTATATAATATGAACAAGTCTCTCTCTCTCTCTCTCTCTCTCTCTCTCTCTCTCTCTCTCATAACAAAAAAAAATACGTTAAGGCAATATAAGAAATTTTGTATATCATCGCCCTTATATATAAAGGAGCAAGTCTCTCTCTCTCTCTCTCTCTCTCTCTCTATATATATATAATATATATATATGATATGTTTATATATATTGTGTATACTGTATGTATATAATTTATATATATATATATATATATACACACACATATATATATATATATTATATATATATATATACATACCTATATATATATATATATGTATATAATATATATACACACGTATATATATATATATATATACACGTATATATATATATATATATGTGTGTGTGTGTGTGTGTGTGTGTATGCATTCTATCTAAATGTTTAGCCGCCATTTTTGAGAGGCCATGTACACTTGTACGTAAATATTGTCTAATGGGTGAAGTATCCTCCAAAGCAAGCTATCTATGAGGAAGTTCATCTATTATGTTTTACAAAAAAAAAAAAAAAAAAATATCTGTTCTAATAAAGTCAATGATAAACTAAGCTTGAAACACGGAGTTAATGGAACATTTATTTTCGGCAAACTGGCAAAAAGTACACACCATTTTAATATAGAAGTAATATTAGGTATTACGTCGAGGATAATGGCACTATTATCGTCCTAAACCTTCCTGTTGTTTGAAATTCATTTTCAGCCGAGGTGCTTCTCTGGTTTGCATATGAATATCGTTGTGATATGTGTGTATTCACGCAAGAGAGAGAGAGAGAGAGAGAGAGAGAGAGAGAGAGAGAGAGTCTTTTAGTGGCCTCATTACCATAAGTGAAACATTTATTATGTAAATTCCAATGTGCAAAGGTTCCAAAGGCCTTAAGAAGTTAATCTTTTTTGGACAAAATAAGTATGTTCAATATCTTCATTATTATCGTTTCCATATATATATATATATATATATACTGCATATGTAAATATCACCCACGAATGGCATTTAATACCGAATTCTATCTTGGGAATATGCATCCACTTGGAATTCAATTTATGGTAACAGCTTCTGGCCGGGTGGAGATTCGAACCCCCACCTGTTCGGCTGGAAACCATGCCTGCAGTGACTCTACCGACTGAGCTATCAAGAGAGATAAAAAGTTTATGACAAGTCCCCCGTACATATTCCTGTCGAATTCAGGAATCTGTTCATACAATTGAAATAAACCCATCTCCACCATGATAGCTGAATCGTGAGTTTGCAACACGTGGTTATTTTTAAATGGATATATATCACAAGCACACGTGATTTCAATCAAGGTAAATATCACCCACGAATGGCATTTAATACCGAATCATATCTTAGGAATATACATCCACTTGGAAATCATCTTATGGTTAACAGCTTCTGGCCGGGTGGAGATTCGAACCCCCACCTGTTCGGTGGGATGTATATTCCTAAGATAGACTCTCACATGCACACACGGACTATATATATATATATATATATATGTGTGTGTTGTGTGTGTGTGTGTTAAATTTTTTTTATTTATATATATATATATATATATATACATAAAAATATCTATATGTATACATACATATATATATATATATATACATTTATATATACATATAAGGATATATAGTATATACATATATATACATATATTACCTATGTATATATATATATATATATAAATATATATATATATATATATATATATATTTACATTTATATATATATATATATATATATGTGTGTGTGTGTGTGTATGTGTGTGTGTATGTATGTATATATATACCGGTGTGTCTATGGGTTGATATTAGTTAATTCTTACAAAAACTATTTCCCTTATACGAAGGTAAAGGAAATTTCCAATAGAGACAAACGTCATAATTACGCAATTGCACCATCTTCATCTCTATGTACCTTGGAAAATATGAAATCTTGTCTCCGAGTTTAAGAAAATATGCATTAGTAACCATCATTTCTTAAAATACGGAAAGTTTGACTTAGGATATATTAGTTAAGTTATAGCCAAGCCAACAAAACCGTAAATTTCAGTCATTCAGTGGATCCTTTATTTAATATTAATTAAACAATGTAATAACTTTTGTCTTAAAGTTTCATATGTCTGAATTACTAAATACGCCGGTATTAGAGCTGAATAATATATGACGCTTATTCCTTCTTACACGCACCAGCATACATAAAGATATATATATATATATATATATATATATATGATAAATTTTGCACATTTTTACGTGTTTTTCATATTCAAATAAGCCCATATATATTTTGATATATTAATGTCTGGATTCTCTTAACGACCTCGGATCAGAGCCCCAGGCGAAATCTCACAAAGACAAGAGCTTGGCTCCGGCCGGGAATCGAACCCTGGTCGGCAGGCTTATATAGACAGTGACTAACCCATTAGTCACTGTCTATATAAGCTTGCCGACCAGGGTTCGATTCCCGGCCGGAGCCAAGCTCTTGTCTTTGTGAGATTTCGCCTGGGGCTCTGATCCCGAGCTCGTTAAGAGAATCCAGACATTAATATATCAAAATATATATGGCTTATTTGAATATATATATATTATATATATATATAATGTATGCATACATATATATATATATATATATATATGTGTGTGTGTGTGTGTGTATACATACATACATACATTTATATGTATGGATGGAAATCAACACAATATGGTGCTCAAATAGAAATACATTTTTACCTCACACCAGAATCGACCCTTAGCCCATCAAATGAAATTGCAGTTGGCAGTTTAGGTTCCGACTTCTTTTTGAGCCTCTGGTGACATGGTTGGAAGTGACCTGGCCTTTCATTTGAAGGGGCTAAGGTTCAATCCCAGTATGAGGTAGAAATATATATATATATATATATATATATATATCTGTGTGTATGCAGAGAAGATGAAGAGTAGTATTTCAACGGATGAATAGCTAATTCCTGCTAAAATCCAAACATCAAAAGAATTTTGACATTCACTCTCATGACTGCACGTGTCGTAAATTCACTGCAATAGCACAATTTTCCAAATGACATTAAGACCTAAGCAAGAATTCAAAGCAGGAAAGTTCCCAAATGTAAAGTAATTTCTCATTTAATAAACGCAATTTTTACTGAAATGTGTGACGTGTTCCTTTCGCTTAACAGCATCCCCTGCTGTGTTTTGCCTCCAAAGTCGCAGTTTTGTATTCTGAGCTGTGTTTTGCAGGGTTAGTGAGGCTATCTTTCGGTGTAGTAAATTTTTCAACGTTGATTTTATTCCTTACTGTGGTTGAAGAAGTGCTGTTCGTAGAGGATTTCTTGTCTGAGGTTGGGACGCTTAATATTTATGTTCGCATGTGGTCTTTCTATCTTTTATTTATGTGTATTTTTAGTAGGGAAAAATTTCGATATTTTAACATTTGAAGGAAACTTGGATATGAAATTAATCATCAGTTATATAGAATTTGAGATTATGAAATACTCCCGAGGTAAATTAGATATGTATAATAATATTTGTTTATATTATAATAATGAATGATAATAATAATATAATTTTCATAAGATAATTAATTATAGATATAAAATGGCAATGTTACTATATAATTTTAAATTAACGTCATAAGTGATCCTTTGACGGGATATAATTACTATTTTCTTCATAAATAAATTGCATGTACTGGTCTCCAAATGTTTGCTACTGATTTCCCTTGGCATGCGAGTTGAATATTTTCGCTTATATAAGTGTAACTTATTTTTACATATCAATAACTAAGGGGAATATCTGCATAGGAATTAGATAATTTTGGCAAAGTTAGACAAAATAAATATAAAAATACAGAAAACTTTTGTAGTAGTGTTATCCCACTATTTCCCTGCTCTCTTTTCGAATTAAAATATGATAAATAAAGTACCAGAATTCATTGAAAAAAATGGGAAAACCATAAAAAGTAAGGTAAGCTAAATTAAACTTTTTTTAAGAGAAAGAAAAAGTTACCGTAGGAGAAAAGGGAATCTGCAAATGGCCTGAAAGTTCTATCCCATTCACCCGCTTGAAAAAAAAAAAAAAAAAAAAAAAGAGGGGAAAGCGTATTTGTATAACTTCGAAGCCAAGGTCTCTGTATCTAGTCCATTGCCTCTTTGTTGGATCACAATGGTATTTTTCTCGTAACCCAGTGAAGAAAAAACCGGGATTTCAACTCTGTTCATTCTTAGAGTTCGAAAAGCGTAGACAAAATTCCTAAGGGATTCGTTCAGCAATATTGTTGAGGATTGTGAATTTTTTTTATCTCCCTAATCCATCTGATAAATATATTTAAAAATATAAACCTTTTATAACAAAATGATAATGCAGAATGATAAGAATCAATAGCTAATGAAGGTAAACTCATAAATATTATATACATTATTCCACTTTGATAAATGGAGAAACCTATTCAGTTTTTAATACACTTAGCCTAGGGAAGTTATAATTGTCAGAGATTTGTATATAATAATTATGTTGCATGATTTCTTCTAGCACAAACCTGCAAATAAGTTAATAGTAAAGCCTGCCTGACACTTGTGCGCATTTTTGCCATGCACTGGCACGCATTGTACTAATAGAAGGCATAGTCTCGTCCGTCACATTCAAAAATCCTAAAAAGAATTAGTTACAGCAGGGGTTCACAACCTAGGGTAAATGTACTCCCAGTGGACACATTTTTTAAGCCTACCTGACACTTGCGCACATTTTTGCCACGCACTGCACGCATTGATGTGTGCCCGCACTGGTGTTTTTCCCGCACTGTTCACCGACCAGTTCACTCCAGTTCGCGCATCGTTCACGCGACGTTCACCGCGATGGCACGAATTGGCACGCGTAGTTCACGATAAGTTCACGACACGTTCACGCGGAGTTCACTCATCATTCCGCATCGTTTCCGCATCGTTCACGCCAGTTCACGCCAGTTCACGATTTGGCCACTCCAACCCGAGGACATTCTGGATTGGCTTCGGAAGAGACAAACAATGCTTTCTGTCAGAGACACCATTGCATTGAGGAGAAGAAACGTATCTTTTCGTTTGTATTTTTTGTTGCCCTTTATTTTTGTTCAATAAGGAAGCATTTGATTTACATATAAATAGCAGACATAAAATATGTACAAGTATTAAGAAAGCATTTTATTTTAACATTAAAAGCAGCAAACATGAAAAGTTTTTAGGCTGTTGATTTTAAGGTAATAGAGAAAAAAGTGTGTTGAAATAAGAAATCATTTTATTTTTACATTAAAACAGCAAACAGAAAAAAATTGTTTTGCTCTTCATTTTAAGGTAATAAAGAAGAATAAGTATGATGATGAGAAATAAAACATCATTTTATTTTTACATTCAACAGCAAACTTAAAAATTTCTTGGGTTTATTTTTCAGTTCATTTTTATTTAAAACAAAAGTTTTAGGTCTTGATTGGTAATAGAGGAAAATAAATGTGTGCATGAAATAAGACATTCATTTTATTTTTACATTCAACAGCAAAATATAAACAATTATTAGGTTTATATTTTTCTTTCCTTTTCATTAATTTTTTTCGTTTCCTTTTTGTTTCTCTTCATTATAAAGTTATAGAAATAGTTTGAAATAAGACATCATTTTATTTTTACATTCAAACAGCAAATATAAAAATTGATTAGGTTTATTTTTCTTTCCTTTTCATTAATTTTTTCGTTTCCTTTTTGTTTCTCTTCATTATAAAGTTATAAAAATAGTTTGAAATAAAATATAATTTTTTTTTTCACATTAACACAGCATATATAAAAATTTATTAGGTTTATTTTTCTTTCCTTTTCATTAATTTTTTCGTTTCCTTTTGGTTTTCTCTTTCATTATAAAGCTATAGAAATAGTTTGAAATAGGATATAATATTTTTTCACATTAAAACAGCAAATATAGAAATTTATTAGGTTTATTTTTCTTTCCTTTTCATTAATTTTTTCGTTTCCTTTTGTTTCTCTTCATTATAAAATTCACGCCACTTCCCACATCGTTCACTTCCAGTTCACGCCAGTTCCCGCACTGTTCACTCCAGTTCACTCCAGTTGGCGCATCGTTCACGACTATTTCACGGCCATTTAGTGCGTGCCAATGCGGTGCCACCAAACTTTAAACATTTCAAAGTTCTGGGCGCGCATGGCACGCATTGGTACGCTCTGTCACGCGAGTTCCCGCACTGTTCACGACATTTTCACGGCTCGTTCACGCGAGTTCGCGCATCAATGCGTGCCAGTGCGTACCACGAATGCTTGCAAGTGTCAGGTACCCTTAATGTTATCAAGCCCTTCCTACTTATGGAGCTAGTCCATCAGCTCGCTTTGGTAATCCTTTAGATTATGGTTTTCATTCTTTTTAGAAATGAATTTTGAATTCGATATTTGTTTAGAGATATAATAGTTATTTTCTTATGGAAAATATATTTAAAATTGGAATAATAATTGCCATACCATACACTATGGGCATATGAAGGAAACGAATTTACCACACATATAGACGAGGTATCATCCAGGAGTGAGTTATCCTAAAAAAAATATTTCTATAAAACAAAGATTTCAAAAAGAGTAAACTGTTTAGAAATACTGTTTTGCAGAAGAGCGATAAAAATAAGGCATACAAATTCTCTCCGAGCATCAAGAGACAGTTACAAACGACCAATAATTTCCTCAAGACCCTCTTGGGGAACTTCTGTAATTAGAATTGGCTTTTCCATTCCGAAGAATATCATTCACATCTAGAGTGTTGTAGAAATTTCAAAATTTTCAGATAGTACACAAAACACGACCAGGGGGATTATCATTCAATCCATTCTTGAGTACTTTTTTGGCGAAATTACTTTCAATACACTGCTTGTGGTTCTTGAAGACTGAGCTTAGAGTTCAGATTTTGCTCTTAAAAACTATTGTGATCTATTGGCCAAGAGCTCCGGGTTTCAGAGTTAATATCATCCAAGATTGACATTGATAGGAGGATTTTGTAACTGAAGACATAATGATGCGCTTCATAGTTTCAGCTTCTGTGGGATATAATTTACCTTCTCTCTCTCTCTCTCTCTCTCTCTCCTCCTCTCTCTCTCTCTCTCATTAAGTCTGTCTGTCGCTTTTTAGAGCAGTCTATATGCTTTCAAAGGAGGATTTAGTATCATTATTAATACAATTACCGCAGCTTCTTTCCGGTTTTTCTCAATAAATCATTAAGTGCCAGAATACTAGCATCACAAGATTTTTCCATGGTAATATATATATATATATATATATATATAAATAAATATATATACAGATATATATATGCATATATATATACATATATATATATATATAAATATTATATATATATATATATATAATCTATATTATACATATATATACACATGTATATATATATATATATATATATGTGTGTGCATATGTATATATATATATATATATATATAGAATGATTAATAACTTTAATATACAATCTAAATCACAAATGAAGACTTCAATGTTACAACGACTTTACATTATTTCTGTACTAATGTGATTTTGATTATACGTGAAGGGCCAGCTATTGCTTTCTATGAAGGTATGATTGTGAGAGAGAGAGAGAGAGAGAGAGAGAGAGAGAGAGAGAGAGAGAGAGATTCGTGATCCCTTATTGGCAATTAATGCCGTGTCTGCTATTCTGAAAGAGGGGCGTTATCAGCCCTCTCCCTTCGAACGGTCTTTCTGTATCTTTTAAATGAGAACAAGTACTGGAATGAAGATACAGAAGGCGTCCAGGAAACGCCTGTTATTATGGATTCATTTTTCTTGTTAACAGTTACAAGACTTTGCTGTTATCCTTCAGCTTCAAGGAACTACTGAACAGCGATCATTTAGGAGCAGGGTGAATTTCAGAGAAGTAAAACAGCTCAGAGTAATCTCTCTCTCTCTCTCTCTCTCTCTTCTCTCTCTCTCTCTGTATATATATAATCATATATATATATATATAGTATACATATATATATATATATATATATATGCATATATATATATATATATATATACAAAACATATATATTTATATATATATATATATATATATGCATGTCTGTGTGACTATTCTATATGAAAATAAAAATAAAAATTTCGTTACTTTTGATATGAAAAGGTAGATACACACACACACACACACACACATATATATATATATATATATATGAATATATATATATATATATATATACATAATATATATAAATATATATATTTATATTATTATATATATATGTGTGTGTGTGTGTGTGTGTGTTTATGTATTTATATCAAATTGAGAAGAATATTACATTTACATTGAATTTGATTGCACAAATCTCCCAATTAAGGTTAATAAAACTAAAAATTTTACGAAATTTGCTAAAGCTAATTGGAATAATCGTGTACAAATCTAAAGATTCCTTGCTACAACCCTAGATCTTTATGAAATGATACACTCCCAATGTTCCTGAAGTAAAAACCTGAATATCCTCCTGAAAGATGATTGTGTAAGCGAATCTGCAAGGGATATTCCTTATCTCTCTGTTGCAACTGATGCTGCTCCCCTCCAAATTGCCTTCTTTATCTCTTGAATGATAACAAGGATCGAGATGAGGACACCAAGAGACTTTTCGTATCCAATCCTTCACTTATAAAGCAATCTATGGAAGAGTTTCATTCTTATTTCCGCTCTTTCAGTTTTGGCTTTATTATAAATAAATTTCTATTTCATCGGCGTTACGAAAGATTATGAATATTTTAAAGGACTGCAATTGATCGGTTTTTATTATGAATAAAAAAATTTCTTTTTTTTTTTCACCAATATTAGAGAAAAATTGTGAATAATTTTAAACACTACAAATCAATTAATTTATATGATTAATTATAACCATTATTCCTGACTACAGACATTCTTTTCATATTAAGGAGAGTTATTTAATGTATAGGTAAACTACTGCTAATGTTCCTTATACGAATATTTGTTTTAAATATTATCCTAATAATGAAAATAATATAAATTGATGATTATGATTAGCTAATATATCTGTAAAATGGCTTAGAAATACCCTTTTTTTCTTTTGACTAATGAAAAAAAAAAATCTGTGATTCAGCCTAGTGAATGTATCTTCCCTTTTCCTTTTGGATTTAATATCTTATTATAACATGAGGGTGTGTATATCATAAAACAGAATATTATTGCCAATTCGTGTCTATTTTTCACACCAGGAAATGAAGTCCCAAAGTGTTCTCTATCCCCTTATGCCACATCAAAGCGTAAACTTATCTGCTGATAGAATTAGGCCTGGGATTTACTCTAACGTAAATTGCAGGATGGATTTGTGGAGCATTTCTATCTTAAATCCGTAAACTCTGATCTATTAACTCCTAATCCAATCTTTAATCGTGACGTATTTGGTGTGTGTAATATAGGTTCAGTGATTTTCTTTATTTATTTATTTATTTTTTTTTTTGACAATATAGCAGCCTAACAAAATGTTTTTCTTAGTACATTTTTATCATCCTAAAAGAAATATTTGAATTTTTTTTTTAATGTTGATAATATTTATTCTTTGGAGACTCCATCAAGAATTTTTATAGATGACAGGATGCCAGATAACTCATAATCAATCAGTCAGTCAATCAAGAATTTTCAAAAATAATTTGGATATGTTTCCAGTATTCATATCCTAAATTACGTTCAGCTTTTTTTTTTTTTTTTTTTTTTTTTTGAGCTGATGATATTTTGTATTACAAGTTACATGCATTTCCTCTTTTTTTTTTTTCAAATTTAATCTGAAAAAAAAATAAGCTATCAAAAATTTTTTTTTCCCAAAGTATAAACTAAGAAATAAATTCAGACCTCTGACAAAAAAAGAAAATTAAAAAAAAAAAAAAAAAATATGCCCTTGACTTCCTGGTGACATAACTGGATCTTCTCTACCGTCTGAAGGCGAGTGAACTCTTTCCTTAAACCCATATGAAATATGGCATAATAACTAAGAAAAATCTCCATCGCAAAATAAAAAATTTACGGTAAAAAAAAGCAGCTTCTACGGAGAAAAAAGTGGCTCATAGTAAACTATTCAATATATGGCTTGGGGGAAACCATTTCAATGAGAAATATTTCTATAATAAATTCAAAATTTCAAGATTTATGGATTATTGTTATAGAAGCGTTTGTTTCTCAGTATATTTAGACACAGTTAAGGTTTTTAGAGAAACTATGATTCGTGTGAGTTCCCATGGTTTGGAATTTTCCTATATATATATATATATTATATATATATATATAAATACTCAAGTATATATACTGTACATACACACATACAAACGTACACGCACACTTATATATGTTTGTATATATATATATATATATATATATAGAGAGAGAGAGAGAGAGAGAGAGAGAGAGAGAGAGATGTATACATAAAGATTAATGTCTTTATGCGTCTGCATGTTTTACCTGAAGGATCAGAATGGGATGTACGCTTTTAGTAAACAAAATAGGATTATGAAATGTAAAATACTAATTTGTCTTGAAAGAAAAATATTATAATCGAATAGATCTGCCAGTAATAACTTATGCATAAGAAATTTGGAGCCTCACTAAAGCCTTATAACATATTGTAAACTAGATACAACTCAAAGAGCTATAGCAAGAATAATGATGTTAATAACACTAAGAGACACATTAAGAGCAATATGTATACGCGAAACAAACTAAAGTATATATTCCTAACATGTAATAGAAATATATTGACATGGACAAGATATACAATAGAATGAAAGACTATAGACGAAAATTAAGAATGACAGTATGGGTTCCTAGAGATTGTAAAGAAGCAGGAGAGGGAAGAGAAGACGATGGATTGACGAACTAAAAAAGTTAGTCGGTGTGGAGTCGCATAGAGAGACTCTAAACAGATGCAAGGGAAAGGACATGCCTTAGACCTTTATTTTGCAGCGTACTATTAACGGCTGATGATGATATCTAAATGAATTTATTCTTATCAAAAGTAATGGCCTTTTCTTTTCCTTCCTTTCATCTTGAGTTTCTCATTCTTTATCTCTGTTTGAAAACTTATAAGAACATGTTTTGGGATAATGCTACCGGAGAGTATTGTGTAATCTCTCTCTCTCTCTCTCTCTCTCTCTCTCTCTCTCTCTTTCCCCTAGCTTCAAATCAATGGCATCCGTTGTTATGATCATGAAATTCTTGGCTGATTTATAAATAACTGACATTACCAATCTATTGCAATAATAATAAAAAAAAAAAATTAGCTAATACTAAAGAAACCTTATGATTGCAACAATATATATTCCCAGAGATTGAACTACTATTTAGTGTATTGGTTGGCCAAAAATAATATTGGATTAATAACTTATTTTTGTGAATAATTAAAAGATATTCGAAGAGTATAATAATGAATCATTATTCTTGTAGAAACATGAATTGAAAACTTAAGGTTTGTCGCTAATTTATCTTATCGAT
>NC_090735.1:40764648-40769648 GCF_036898095.1 Palaemon carinicauda | reverse complement strand
CCGGAGCCAAGCTCTTGTCTTTGTGAGATTTCGCCTGGGGCTCTGATCCCGAGGTTGTTAAGAGAATTCAGACATTAATATATCAAAAATATATATGGCTTATTTGAATATGAAAAACACGTAAAAATGTGCAAAATTTATCATTAATTGAATGCCAAGTAACAAACTACCAATTAGCTACGATGGTGAAGATGGGTTGATTTCAATTCTAAGTACAAAATACCTGAATTCGACAGGTATAAGTACAGTAGAATTGTCATTGACTTTTAATCTTTCTTCGTGGCCAAGTGGGTTAGTCACTGTCTATATAAGCTTGCCGACCAGGGTTCGATTCCCGGCCGGAGCCAAGCTCTTGTCTTTGTGAGATTTCGCCTGGGGCTCTGATCCCGAGGTTGTTAAGAGAATCCAGACATTAATATATCAAAAATATATATGGCTTATTTGAATATGAAAAACACGTAAAAATGTGCAAAATTTATCATTAATTGAATGCCAAGTAACAAACTACCAATTAGCTACGATGGTGAAGATGGGTTGATTTCAATTCTAAGTACAAAATACCTGAATTCGACAGGTATAAGTACAGTAGAATTGTCATTGACTTTTAATCTTTCTTCGTGGCCAAGTGGGTTAGTCACTGTCTATATAAGCTTGCCGACCAGGGTTCGATTCCCGGCCGGAGCCAAGCTCTTGTCTTTGTGAGATTTCGCCTGGGGCTCTGATCCCGAGGTTGTTAAGAGAATCCATACATTAATATATAAAAAATATATATGGCTTATTGAATATGAAAAACACGTAAAAATGTGCAAAATTTATCATATATATATTTATATATATATATATATATATATATATATATATATATATTTAATTATAATGAATAGACAACCGAAGATATTGTCTCCTTGGACAGACCGTCCTGCAGATAGTGTTCAGGACAACAGCAGTAATACATATGCCTCTCTCTATTTGTTGTTTGGTGTCGACACGTATTTTGGATCATTTCAGGACCCTTCTTCAGGACTAGACTGAGTTTTGGAACTACACTTTAATATAGAGGTTATGGTGGTGAAAACTTTCTACAAAAAATATTTGGAAATTTCGCAAAAGTTCAACACAATTGATAAATGAAAACTTTAGCTTCTTTAAAATATAAACACGAAAACTTAAGATCATTTTTTGAATTCATAAAGGACACGTTTAACCAAATGCTGACAGTGCGCCATCTGGACATGGTACCATTACCATAGATATTCAAATAATGGCTAAATCAGAAGAAATGATATAATACATTGGTAGCATGATTCGAAAAACGCCCGCTCATGAGTTCCAGGACTTTTGAATCTGATTAAAATATATCCACAGATTGAAGAGATAGCGAACTTTGAGGGATTGTGAGTGGTGGGTGTGAGATATTAGATTGTAGGTAACTTTGAATTTTTGAATATTGGTTTCTAGTCAAGTCAAGCTACGTTTCTCAACGTTGTAATAAGTTATGTCATGGATTGGCCATGAGTTACTGACTAATAATATAATTATATTCAATTGCATAGCAGCTATTTAATGTAGAAATATGAAATCGTTGAATTACACACACAACAAACACACACACACACACACACACATATATATATATATATATATATATATCTGCTTCATTATGCAGTTATTTTCCCTTTAAGGGCGTGGCTCCAAAAGAGTCATTCACTATAATATCATAGTAAAGTCTATCGTCCTTTCCTCCTTAAGTAAATGAATAAGCATATATACCCGAGACATCCAATGGAAGGCGTGATGATGAAAGGTCGTCGGTTGAATAAGGCGAGGAACACGCCTGTATGGGACACTAAAAGTATAAGTATAAGTATAAGGTGAAGTATGTGTCACAAGGGAAATATACGGCAGAAGGTAGTGACAATTTACTTAGGCAATACCTTGTATTCCTATTATTACCCTTCTGGGAAATACGGTTTTTGTGATGGGCATTATTTCATATGTTGCTTAAATATTTATGAGATGGAGACAAGCTTGACATCAACAAATAAGAAAATGAGATATAATTTTTTCTTTCTTTCGTAAAATATTTTTGAGACATTCTCTATGGTTCTAAATCCTTCTAGCTTTTCTTGGAATTCAGGTATTAGTTTTTTACTATTTTATGACTTACATTTTATACGTTTTTCCAAAAAAAATATTGTATGAAATCTCGTCTCTAAAGGTCAGGTTACTGAAGTTTTAAAAATCCAATTTTCTATAATTAGTGGCCCCGACAAAATGAAATTATGCCACGAGTTTCATTTCAATGGTAATATATATTTCTAAGCTGTATTTCATTATGTTTATTTTTTTATTTAGCCAAAACAATTAGACAAAACTTTCTTTCAAATAAAGCTTCTGTTGAAAACATTCTAGCTTATCGTATCTATACCACTATCTGATTCGGTCTTTTGTATAGTCATTGCGTTACTTAAAAGCTGATAATATTTAGTTTTTGATTTAGAGCTTGAAAAGTATCCTAAAGAATAGTTCCCAGGGCCAATTAGGCAAGAATTTGAGAATTATTATTTTATTACTTTCGTTTGTGTGATCTTCCTAATTTGACTTCGGAAACTTCAGTGGTCTTATAAAATATTGTTTAGCTAATTTTCTTATATCTGCTCTGCGTCACCATTTATGATATATCAGTAATAGGTTAATTGATTGATCTATTTATTCAAATGGCGTGACACTAATTGCCATGCACAGTGTACCTGAAAAATAATGTAAAACAGTTTTAGTACACTGTTAAAAAAGTCGTAGTTTGAATCGGAATTCTCCGTAAAAATATACTGTTATCAGCCTTATTTCAGTATAATACAGGTAACCATAATTTTACCTTATTTTGTTATTATCTTTTACGGGTTGGTGACTATAATATTACTCCTTAACATAAACATATTCGTTTTTAAAATGGTAAAAATCCTGGAATAAATGTTGCCAGGCATTTGGCGTTTTTTTTTTTTTTTTTTTTTTTTTTTACAAAGAGGTTTTAAGTGTAGTTTAAAGATTATTAATTTTTCATTAAATATAAAAATGTCATTGGCCTATGCAAATTGGGGTTATGGTGGCCGATGTGGTAACGTCCCTGACTGATGAACGCCAGACTTGGTTTCGAGTACCTCTTAAACTTGTTAGTTCCTTTGTTCACTGCCACATCACTATCTTTGAGAGCTAAGTATGGGGGGTTTGTGGAGAGCCTATAGGTCTATCTGCTGAGTCATCAGCAGCTATTGCCTGGCCCTCCTTGGTCCTATATTGGGTGGAGATGGGGCTTGGGCGCTAATCATATGTATATATGGCCAGTCTCTAGGGCATTGTCCTGCTTGCTAGGGCAATGTCACTGTCCCTTGCCTCTGTCATTCATGAGCAGCCTTTAAACCTGTAAACCTTTAAATGGAATAGAAATCTTTTGGTGCGAATGAATATATTCAGTATTGCCTGATTCTCGTAACTCCTTCGCCACGACATATTCAATTTAACTTCGAAATGAGTTCCTTCGCTTGAATCTGTTATCTCCCTACTCCTTTCCTTCGATTATCTCTAGATGCTGATAAATACGTTAAATAACCTTTTAAATAGATACGGGGAAAATAGATCATGCTGTGAATTTGATTGAACAACCTTTTCAGTATTTTGCTTTGAAGATTTTTCGAAGAACTGGAGAATATAATTCGGCATATCGTGGCTATAACATTTATTTAAAAAGAAAATCTACAAACCGAAATATATACACAATACATATATCCTGACTGATATAGTTTATTGATTTTATAAAAGGGTGAAACACCCTCTACACCCAACCTAGTACCAAGGAGGGCCAGGCAATGACAATGGCTGTTGAAAATTCAAAAGGTAGACCTAGTAGCTCACCTAAAGTCCCATCCTTAGCTCACAAGGATGGTGAGGTTGAAGACACTAAAGAAACTAAGGAGTGTGAGCGGGACTCGAGCACCAGTCTAGGGGTCACCGGGTAGAGACGGTACCAATAGGCCACAACAACCTTTGAACTCGATCGTTAAACCATTGTTCTCTAATCTTGTGTAGTGCCATACCCTCTGTACCATGGTGTTCCACTGTCCTGGGTTAGAGTTCTCTAGCTTGAGGGTACATTCGGGCGCACTATTTTATCTTGTTTCTCTTCCTCTTGTCTTGTTAAAGTTTTTATAGTTTATATAGGAAATATTTATTTTGATGCTACTGCTCTTAAAATATTTCATTTTTCCTTGTTTCCTTTCCTCACTGTGCTATCTTCTCTGTTGAAGCCCCTGGGCTAATAGCATCTAGCTTTCCCAACTAGAGTTGTAGCTTAATAATAATAATAATAATAATAATAATAATAATAATAATAATAATAATAATAATAATAATAATAATTATAATAATGAAAATAATAATAATAATAATAATAATAATAATAATAATAATAATAATATAGATTAGCAATTATATTTGGTGCCAAACCCTATTTAAGTGATAATATTTCGTATGATAGCATAGTGTGCAAGTGAACTCTACTCCAAGACAGAAGAAGCCCATGATACAGAGGCTATGGCACTACCCAAGATTAGAGAACAATAGTTTGATTTTGGGGTGTTTTTTTCTTTTCCCTTTGGAATTACCATGAAAACGGTATTTAAGTTCATATCTGCATGGCAAACATGCCGATTATTTACAGATTTTACGATCCAGTTTAAAGCTTGCTGTGGCCTATAGGTACTGTCTCTACCTGGTGACCACTAGACTGGGGCTCTTGTCCTGCTCAGACTCCTTAGTTTCTTTAGTGTCTGAACCCAATCAAAATTATAATCTTTCGCATGAGTATATCTCCAATGTAGAATGACTGAAATATTTCATACATACATACATATACCAAGGCACTTCCCTCAATTTTTGGGGGTAGCCGACATCAACAAATGAAACAAAACAAAAAGGGGACCTCTACTCTCTACGTTCCCCCCAGC
>NC_090735.1:40737148-40739648 GCF_036898095.1 Palaemon carinicauda | reverse complement strand
AAATTAACTTTGACAAATATTTTGATATTTAGAACTTTTTTGTTTGTTTTTATCCCTTGATAATGTGGAAATAACAGAAGGGAATAATTCTGAAGAGTAAATTTATTCATGAGCGTATTATCTCAAAGAAATGAATTCATACTTAATACTTCTGTTATCAAAATAGAATATATTCTGGAATGAAAAAGTTAATATTGATTAGATCAATGTCATATCACAAATCTTTTCGAAATTATCATATGTCTAAGCCAAAAAAGGAGTGTGACATTAATGCATTATCTTGCAAGAAAGGAATTTCCCATGTGGTTTAGCATCCGTCCCATCAGAGCAGAATGTGTTTGCAAGGCTAAACCAATGGTCATTTCCATGTAAATGCAAATGGGGGTCAGTGCTGCAAGATGGCTTTCCAGGAGAGAATAAAGCCAAGTTTCTCCTCTTGGAGGTTTCTGTAATAATGTAAAAATATAACGAAAATAAATGTTACAGTGTAATGTGATATATAAAATATTTTTTATTTAAAATTTCTTGTATATTTTAAGTTATTTATGGTAAAATATAATTCTATATATGTCTCTAATTTTCATTATGCCGTGGTTACATTTGACATAGACTGTATTTCTTTACCTAAGTGGATGCTGTTACCCATATAGTAGAAGAGCTACCTACAAGAATACCAAACAGTTAAACAGTAACATATTGTTATGCTAATAAGTCACTTGCCTACGGAGAGAGAGATCGAGAGAGAGAGAGAGAGAGAGAGAGAGAGAGAGAGAGAGAAAGAGAGGGAGAAGAGAGAGATAGAATGCATACGTGGATATCAAATGTACCATTCATCAGGAATATCGAAAAAATATAAACAGTAATGTCGATACAACAAACGAATTAATTATTCATGCATTTACATAACATACCATGAGTGATTTTGTTTTAGATTTTGTAAAGGAAACCCGATGAGACTCAAAGGAGAAAATAAACTTTTTATCCCATAAATTCTACTTAGGAAATATCTTCTAAGTAAGAGAATGAAAAAGAAAACAAACTTTTGATTTAGAAATCAAAATAGAATAAAGCCGATTCAAGTCTCCCTGACTTTACGAGGTCGTAACTTGGCACCATAACCGAAGATCCCTCTGTCTTCGATTATGCTCCCGGGTCTTTCACATCCTGTTGTTGATGGCCATTTTGGTACACCACTAAGCAGTAAAATTAATGGTACGTGACCAGAGAGAGAGAGAGAGAGAGAGAGAGAGAGAGAGAGAGTAACCTCTCTCCAATAGTTATAGATATATTTATATATCATTTAGTTTAAATTATTTCATCTAATTGATTTCAGAGAGAGAGAGAGAGAGAGAGAGAGAGAGAGAGAGAGAGAGTAACCTCTCTCCAATAGTATTAGATATATTTATATATCATTTAGTTTAAATTATTTCATCTAATTGATTTCGAAGAGAGAGAGAGAGAGAGAGAGAGAGAGAGAGAGAGAGAGAATAGTCTCTCTCTCTCCAACAGTTATAGATATATTCATATATTATTTAGTTTAAAAAATTTCATTTGATTAATTTCAGAGAGAGCGAGAGAGAGAGAGAGAGAGAGAGAGAGAGAGAGAGAGATAATCTATCTCCAATAGTTATAGATATATTCATATATTATTTAGTTTAAAAGATTTCATTTAATTAATTTCAGAGAGAGAGAGAGAGCGAGAGAGAGTGAGAGAGAGAGAGAGAGAGAGAGAGAGAGAGAGAGAGACAGAGAGAGAGAGAGATAATCTATCTCCAATAGTTATAGATATATTCATATATTGTTTAGTTTAAAAGATTTAATTTAATTAATTTCAGAGAGAGAGAGAGAGAGAGAGAGAGAGAGAGAGAGAGAGAGAGAGAGAGAGTAGTCTCTCTCTACTAGTTATTGATATTTTTTATATATTTTTCAGTTTAAGAGATTATCTCTAAATATCTTCATAGAGAGGGTAAATTTGGTTTAAAGGTTACTTAAAATATTTTCAGCAATTTAGAAAGTAATAATTTACTAATAAAGTTCACTGAACTATGAATACCAAAATTCTTGGATTTTCAATTGTATAATTAATCCTAAATTATATTTTTGAATGGAAACCGTCAAGCATGATTATTGAAACAATAATTCTGTACAAAATTTATATGATAAAATATACATTTATTAACGAACAAACCCTGTGAATACATCCAAAGAATTCAGATATCATAGATAACTAATTTCTGCAAACAACGATTAAGAATAGAGAAAATGATGGTATTCCTATCGTGATCTAATCTCGACGGTACAGTTTTCCTTCTGGAACATTCTTCAGCTTTCCTGACCTGTTTCCAGTGTATATGTATCCTTTTTACTGCTTAATTTATTACCTACGCATAGAATACAACATAGAATTATTTTTAGTTTGTTCTCATAGGTGACATTGGTCACATGAATTCTTCTTTTATATTTATTTTTGTTTCAGAAATTAGCCATACACCCGTATAGA
>NC_090735.1:40719648-40729648 GCF_036898095.1 Palaemon carinicauda | reverse complement strand
ATGCAAGGATGGTCAGAATTTTGAAAATCTTTTAAACCTGTAGTGAGAGCTAATTGACCAACGGTACTAGAGATTATTACCCAGATCAGGGATAAAAATTTTGATAGTCAGTAAATTTTTAACCCACAAATTAAGATAGGAGTCAGTATCTGAAGACCAAACAGAACAATACTCTAAGCAAGGTAGAATGAAAGGATTATGATATTTCTTCATGATTAATCACTGAAACTATGAAAATAATTTATAAATAAGTACATTTTAGTGCAGTTGAAGAAGAAACAGTCCGAATTTGTTTCTCAAAAGTAAATTTGCTATTAAAAATCAGACCTAGAATTTTAAATTTGTTTACATCTTTAAGGAGACATTGTCAATGCAAAGTTGTGGAGGCTGAGAAGCCACGGTTCTCGACCTATTACAATCTTACTTAAATTTTGTAGGATCATTGTGCGATTGCAATCACATATAAATAGATACATGCATGCAACCATACATACATGCACACATATACACACACCCACATACATACACACACTCCCATACATTTGTGTGTGTTCATATGTAAGTGTGGGCATTAATAAACTACTTACGAGGGTACTGTGTCTTGTTGGGGTGGTAAGTATCTTTCATATTATTGAAAAGTTAAGGGGTGATTCTTGCAGTTTTTTATTACCTTGCTTCCTTCCCTCACTAGGCTATTTCTCCCAGTTGGAGCCGTTGGGCTTATAGTATCTTGCTTTTCCAATTAGGGTTATAACCTTACTTGTAATAATAATAATAATAATAATAATAATAATAATAATAATAATAATAATGATAATCCTAAGTAGCTGATATGATGAAGAAGAGCCCTTGCTGAACGTTAGGTTGTCTATAAAACATTTATATAGTTAAGAGTTCATATAATCGAAAGATAAGCAACGAAATAGATGGAACTTTAACATTCAGATATTCAGGTTAAACATATAAAAGATAATCTGGAGCAATGACTTCAGTAGTGTGCTGGTACATTTACTGGTGGATTTTGCACAAAGTATTATTTATTTATGACAGTTTTAAGAATGTTCCAGTTACACTTTTTTCATTATAAAAATAAGAAAAAAAGCTAAAGAATGCCACTGACGTATTTTGGAAATTCAGATTATTGCATTTTTTTGGGTAGGAACGCATGTACAGTATATATCAGGTTTTAATACTTTTTCTTATAAAGAAAATAATGTTTTATTCTTTAAGGCCAAAATCAAAATCATGTTTCTGTCATTTCCTAGAAACGCTGGAGCAATGCTACATTCTTTACAATTCAAATATTTCAAGGGATTACAGCTGCACTCTCCTTGACATCATCAACTTACCTGATATTAAAAAAAAAAAAAGAAAAAAAAATACCGTTGTTTAAAAAACAAAGGAAAAGTGAATATCCTATCATATATGTTATTGGGTTTTACCGTCCAAAACTATATTTCCGAATAGAAATGGGGAATAATAACATAACGCTTATTTCATTATTTAATAAGTACTTTGGAATCGATTTAATTCCAGATATCAATGCTGGGATATATTAAAGTGGTCACGTAGTCACTTCTTGGTTTTCCACTTGAGTTAGATTCAGATATTTTTGGCTATAAACAAAGCACCAACACCATCTGTTGGCATCTTTTCAAATCATAGTAAATGGTCCAAAAAAATGGGGTGAGGAATGGTGGTAGACAATATTATTATTTTTCTTTTTTGCGTCACTAATAGTATATTTCAATTTCAATACTTGTAATGCTGTTTCATTTGGTGTAATATTTCATTATGTAAATAATTTATGCCTAATATAACTGAAATAAATGATCCATTAGTAACCTAGACTTTTATTTTCCCCTTACTCCGATAGTCGACTCGCCCATCATAGACGCCTGAATAACCAAACTACCAACAAAATACGACAAATACGTAAATTTCCAAACAAGAAGCCATTATAAACATATCTCACACAGTTTAAAAGTTATGTATATGGTCATTCCCTGCGTTTAATGTTGCTTAAGGTTCTCTATTTATGATACAGTAATTAAGCGTCTATGCTGTTTTGTAAATTGGTAACCCTGAAAGTCCACTCTGTGTAAACAATGTATTACCATATATGTTAGCTAGTTACTAAAATAAAACATACGCCTAGTGTGTTGCTAATTGTTCAGCAAAACATTTCACGAAAAAAAAAAAAAAACATACAAATGCTTCAATTAGCAGCTGTAGCTATATCAAATAAAACGGAGACAATGCAAAGTATGATTTTCATTCTTAACTGGAAATGTAGTGTCATTATATCAACATTTCGTTATACTAACGTGGTATTATGTGTTAATCAGTATATGAAGAATTTTGAAAGTTTCGTTCAGTGGAAACAAATTATTTACCACATGCATCTTTAATGATGTTATACTATTGCAATAATTCAATATTATGTAATTTAGTTTGACTCTAAATCAAAATCATTATAAAAAATGTGAAACCAATTTGTATTTTTCCTAACGATACAAACATGTAGCTTTTTATAGTCTTCCAGCTTCCCCGAAAGATAATCCCTTATGAATTGTGTAAGGTTTGTAGAGTGCCGGAACAAAAAGATATCTTTTGGAGCGTTGTAAACACGAAGGGATATCCTATATCATTGTAATTTTATTCCTGATTTTCTGATTGGCAACCTAGGTATATATATAAAAAAACTGAATTTGAGTGCTTCTTCCATGTCTAATGCTTTCAACTTGAGAGAGAGAGAGAGAGAGAGAGAGAGAGAGAGAGAGAGAGAGAGAGAGAGAGAGAGTTGAAGAAGTAGATTACATATTCGTAAGTCTTAACTGTATATAATATAGTAATATGTTCGGACGGAATAAATTAAATATTTCTGTGCCTTTTTTATATCCCCCATCAAAAGTAGTCTTGTGCAAATGTCACAAAAATACCCAAAGTATTAATGAACAATTCACTTGAACACGATTCACACTAAAATCCACATGGTCAGGCAGTTAGTCATGTCATATTTTTAGTGGTCAACATGGAAGAATTTTATATATTTGGAGGAATGCTAAGCCGATAATATACAGTTAATATGCTGGGTGTAGGATGAATATCTATATGGTTCTAACATTTTATACACTACTAACTACATATACTGTATATGAACATTTAAAACACCTTCAGTAAATAATATAAATAGTAAAGGACACTTTTTTTTATTGAAGTTCCATGCTCACTTGAAACTTACTTCAATGTTTCAAATTCTTCAATGCATTAAAGCTCATTATTAACTGAAACACTAACACCCTATAAGCAAATGAAAAGAATCTTGAATTAAAAAAATAATTTGCTAAGGCATTGTCAAATCTGACAAACTCAAGTGACAAATGAAAAGAATCTTGAATTAAAAAAATAATTTGCTAAGGCATTGTCAAATCTGACAAACTCAAGTGACATGAATAATAGTCATATATAAACTATCCTCCAAAATTAGAAAGATACAGGACATTCTCACGTCAACTCAATCAAGCAACATAAAAAGAATTAGTTGCAAACTGGTCTCCTAAACTGTGATTAGACAAAGCTTTGTCACATCTTGAGCATACAAGAGAACTTTATACAAACAAGTCTCTGACACATTCCAGTAACCGTTAAAGAATTAGTTACACACTTGACTCCAAAATTGTGATATGACAAGGTCTTGTCAAGTCTTACTCATTCAAGAAACTTAGCTATTTTTTAGTTACAAAAAATAGCTCCAAAACTTGTACCTGTCAAGACTTTAACAGACATTCAAATAGAGACGAAATAGTGAATTCAGTTAGATAAAAAGATTTATGATATCTGAGGTAATATAACACTAAATGCATAACTGAAAATAAGTCAAAATAAATTT
Organism: Palaemon carinicauda; assembly: GCF_036898095.1. Taxonomy (NCBI): domain Eukaryota; kingdom Metazoa; phylum Arthropoda; class Malacostraca; order Decapoda; family Palaemonidae; genus Palaemon; species Palaemon carinicauda. Next base: position 40,725,756 of record NC_090735.1, on the reverse strand, counting down.
TATGATAAATTCCTTCAATGATAATCAACAATATTGTGGAAGAGTTTTATTCTTCTGTATTCTATGTCACAAGTTCCAATATGATTTGAGCGTTTCCTTTTGAGTAAATGTCGTCAGTCTCGAGAATGTATCGAGGAATGAAGAATGGGTTGGAATATTATTATTATTATTATTATCATTATTATTATTATTATTATTATTATTATTATTATTATTATTATTATTATTATTATTATTATTGTTGTTGTTACTTGTTAAGCTACAAGTCTAGTTGGAAAAGCAGGATGCTAAAAGCCCAGGGGCTCCAACAGGAAAAATAGCCCAGTGAGGAAAGGAAACAAGGAAAAATAAAATATTTTAAGAAGAGTAATAACATTGAAATAAATATTTAATATATAAACTATATAAACTTTAACAAAACAAGTGGAAGAAAAAATATGATAGAATAGTGTGCCCGAATGTACCCTTAAGCAAGAGAACTCTAACCCAAGACAGTGGAATACAAGACATTTTAAATTAAAGAGGTTTTCTTTGATAATCTGGAATATATGTCATTTTTTATGACATCTGCTAATTTACTGAATTATGGTCAGGCATGCAATTAAATTCACTATGTTTCAAACAATTAATCCAAATTATACTAACTAAAAGGAAGTGGCAGTGGAAATGAGTTTGAAAAGTTGTCTATTTACAAGTAAACTTAAAAATGCAACCTTCTATAGTTGCGAATGGACTGCCTCGATATTAAACACTGATGCAAAGTCCATGATCGACCATTCTGTCCTATTTGTTTTTTCATCAAGTTTCTACATTGAAATTCTATTCATTTATCCAGTTCTTACTAAAATCTAGGTACAACCTTCTCTACTCTTACTATTATGAGTTTAGAGTGAATTTAAGAGTAACTGATAGTGGTTACAGAAATTAATTATCCATTTCAAAAATACACAGTCTATATATATATATATATATATACATATATATATATATATATACATATACATATATATATATATATATATATTTATATATATATATATATACATATACATATATATATATATATATATATACATATATATATATATATATACATACATATATATATATATATATATATGTATATATATATATATATATATGTGTGTGTGTGTGTGTGTGTGTATGTATGTGTGTGCACACATATACTGTATATACTTATATGTATATAAGTACATATACAGTATATATATATATATATATATACATACATATATACATATATGTATATGTATATGTATGTATATATATACATATATATATATATATATATATATGTGTGTGTGTGTGTGTGTGTGTTTGTGTGTGTGTGTGTGTGAGTAAGTGCGTGTGTATATGTATATCTGTGTGTGCACACATATACTGTATATACATATGTGTATATGTATACATATACATTAGTATATATATATATATATATATATATTTATATATATATATATATATATATACTCTGTATATATATATATATATATATACTGTGTATATATATATATATATATATAATTGTGCGTGTGTGTACACACAAAACACACGCAGATTGTTGGCAACTAGATTTTACTTTTAAAAATTTTGCTGTTCAACCTGTTAAAATATTGATATGTAATATCCGTATCATACTTTGTCAAAAAAAAAAAAAAAAAAAAAAAAAAAAAAAAAAAAAAAAGAAGAAGATTCAACTTAGAGGAAAGTTAGGAGATGGATACCCTTATGTCCTTTTAATTTGCGAGAGTTGACGAAGACTTGCCATATTTCTCTGTTGATGACATTATAATTTGTTTCTAAGTGACATATATTATCAAGAAAGAATGATATCATTCCAATTATATTAATATTCTCAGTATGAGAGTTTACAATACATATAATGAAATACTTAGTAGAAACCAATCATAAGGATCATTAAAAAATCATGATGTCCTGCCACTTTTATTTGGATATTCCATAACAATTCAAATTCAAATTTAAATTCAAAATGTTATTGAAATACACCAACAACAAACAAAATTCAATATAGTCTAGGCAATATGAATTGCAACAAAAACTAATTTATACAATAGAAAATTTTACACTGAATAAAAAATATATTCATCAAAGGTTGAACAAATCAATTATACAATTGCCAAACCATAAAGCAGTCTTTATATAAACCAATGATTCATAATATATTATGACAAAATAAATTAGGCAAAAGTCTACCTTAACAATTTATCAGTGACCTTATAATGTTTCAATTTGTACGATAAATACCCAAAGTTAATGGGTTTAACTCCTTGGTAGAGCTGTTATTAGAGATACGTGGGCCCTTGTTTAAGAAAACCGTCTACGAAGGTTTTGATTCCGTGAATGGTATATGGACGTAAATTCTTTTTTATGATAGCTTCCAAAAGGGGAATAATTACCATTCATCATTTTCAAAGAAACAACAATTATCTCACTCAGGTTTAATGGTTATGATAACAGACTTATGATTAGAAAATAACCGATAAAATCTCTCTCTCTCTCTCTCTCTCTCTCTCTCTCTCTCTCTCTCTCTCTCTCTCTACCTAATTCGAGTTCTGATTCGCAGTGATAAGGCTATCATTTCAATCAGAAAATATTAACAATGAAATGTTCAGATCATATGAAATTATAGATAGTTTTAAGGATATTTTGCCTTTATGATAAGAGAGTGATTTAAAAGCAGATTCAAAGTTAATTAAAAAAGCAAAATGAAACTCCTACTAGTTATTTCTGGAGATTTCACGGCAATATCAATTCAATCTTTTCAAAATGTCAATGGAAATCACAACCATATTCAAATTCAAATTCAAATTCAAACAATTTATTGACAAAAAGTGGTCAAAAGGAGCTGTTTCTCTTGCTAGAGAGCCCACTATATCTTCAATTTACATGAATGAACAAAAGCTAAGTACAAATGTAAATCCAGTAATAATTTACATAAACCAAAAAATACATTCAGTTACAACTAGTTTTAACAAATGAAAACACCTTCTACATAAATAATTTCGAATTTACACAAAGTAGATTAACACAAAACTTATATAATTATTTCACAGGACTGAAATTACATAATAATTAGTCATAGTTGTAATTTTCATGAAAGAAAATAAATACATGTGTATGATGATTAATGATTAGCACTTCAAATTGAGTTAATATGTTTGAAATAAATAAAAAAATTCTTATAATTTACCGAGAAAAAATACTTTCGTTTCACATCAAATTACAAATTAGAAATTTTTTCAGGGAACACTGGTGTACACAGTATTGCAGTAATTACTAAACATATTAAAAATAAATATAGTAATAAAGTATATTATCAATTTTAATACCTTTTATCAATGTTTTTAAACTTCCGTTTAATATTCTTGTACACATTATTATCAATGAAAAAAACACACCATTTGCTCAAAACTATTATTATTAATATTTCTAAATTCTGCCAAAGAACTACATTCCAATGTGTAATGGAGCAGTGTGTGTGAATTAGAAGATCCACAAAATTTTCACGGGGATACCCTCTCCACTCTTATATTCCTAGTAGTATTTGTAGCCCAGTTTAAGTTTCATAACAATTCCATCACATTTAGCTGAAGACCTTCCATAAGCAAAACATGTATTGTTACTGTTATAATCATAATGAGATATACTGCTACTGCTATTACTCATAATTGCTCTAGCCTTCTCAGTGTTCCATCCTTCACGTATTCTTGCCATGTGTGCCTTAATTTTCTCATACTAACCGGAGAGGCATAATTACACTCCTGCTTAGCTAACTCATCACCAACATCATTAAAATATATACCAAAATGCGAGGGAATCCACAAGAATTTTACACTGTTGCCTGAAACTTTTACAATAGAAATGTACTCTACATTTGGTAACGATTTCATCATCAGAAGGTACATTAGCATTTAGCCCCTCCCTTCCCCTCCAAAAAAAAAAAAAAAAAAAAAAAACACTCGTACTGCTAACAAACCCTATTATAGATTTTTCCTTATTTATTCCATATTTCAAACACTCGTATATAGCAAATAGCTCAGCATTGGTAGATGCTGTGATCACCAATGCGTTTAGATATTCTCTCCTCTGTGTTAATACTAAACTCAAAATATTCTTTAATAAAAACGCCAAGGCCAGCTCGACATCCGGTGACAGACTCATCACAATATGCATGAATCACCGTATTCATTGGGTGCTGAGATTATCTTCTCCAAAAACATCTGTTTAAGTTCAATGGGATTGTTTTCCCTTTTTATCAAATCAAGTTGTTCTATACTTACATTTACTTTCTCAGCAATCCAAGGTTTTATTGGACGTGAATTAGGCAAAGGTACGCAGAAATTGAATACAAAATAGTCATTCATTATTTTTCAAAGTTTTCATGAATATTCATTCAGTCTGAAGAATCCTGGAACACCTCTCACATATCTGTTTATAACAGTTTTTAGAAGCTTTTCATTTTGGCTAATCAGTCTTATACTTGGGAGACTGTTAACTCTCTTACTCTGAGCGACACTTGGAAAATTCAGCTTCATTCGCATTATTTCAATCCTTCCTGTTCTTGGGCAACTTAATATTAATCTCATACCTTCATTTCACAACAATTCCCAGGGCCGAAGATCTTTATCTGTATAACAACATAAGACTGGAGCTGAGTAGTCATGATACTTCTCATAGTAGCAAGATATACAGACCTTAATATTGGAATACCAACACCATTACCAAAATCAAACAAAACACGTTATGGCTTAAGCCAGGATGTACATATGTACTACGCATATGTAATTTGATTACGTATCTTACCAAAACCAATATACATACCTAAATATTTATAGCTTGTTACATCTTTCTAGTTTTACTCTATTCATCCAGAATTTTTTATCATTTACCATTCGTGATTGATATTTTGTCTTCAGTATCACCAAGTTACCTTATATTGAAGAAAAGTACCGTAGTTACCGAAGGAGAAAAACTTATTATAGCATTATATATCTCTTATTGTCTTTGCTGTCTAATACATTTAAAAACAACATTTAAATCACATTTTCATAAGTACTTTGACATTAATTTATTACAGATATGCTCTGTGGATACTGATACCAATATATATTGAAATGACTGCTTGGTAATTTGTTCTGTTCTCCTCCTGAGAAAAATTTAAGATATATTCAACTAGAAAACAAAGCGCCAACACCATCTATCGTCGTCTTTTCAAAGCTGCCATTCGTTAATTAGGTTGCGAAACTGTGGGGGAGAAATGTTGGTAGATAATTGTAACACTTGTGTTTAACGTGTCATTAATACTGCATTGCAATGAAAATACCTGCAATGCAGTTTCATTGGTATAATGGTCCACTGTATGAATACTTTTGGTCTAATATAATTAAAATGAATAATATATTAGAAACCTAGACTTTTCTTTCCCCCTACACCGATAATGGAGACGCCCATCGTAGACGGCATGCATACCCAAACTACCGACACAATACCATGAAATACATTTGGAATTACTTATAAACGGCCATTATAGTCATATACCACGCACTTTTAAAAATTGTGTATATATATATTTCGATATGTTTGAGGTTGCTATAATGTTCTCGATTATGATAATGACAGAGGTTAAACTTCTTTTGACGTTTCATAATTTGGTAGCCCTGAAAAATCAATGGCCACTTTGTGTAGGCAATGACAAGTCTTTTACGTTATATTCCAGCTAAATTCTCAAGTAGAACAAATATTCCATATTATACTCATTAAAAAAAAAATAGGTGAAAAATCATAAATATGAAGGAACAAGTTAATTAAAGTAATTCAGTTAGCGGTTTCTTTGTAGTTTATATATGAAATATCTGTTTTGATGTTGTTACTCTTTTCGAAATATTTCCCTTTTTTGTTTCCTCAATGGGCTATTTTCCCTGTTGAGGCCCTTGGGCTTATAGCATCTTGTTTTTCCAACTGGGATTGTAGCTTAGCTAATAATAATAATAATAATAATAATAATAATAATAATAGTAATAATAATAATAATAATAATAATAATAATAATAATAATAATTTAGTATG
>NC_090735.1:40702148-40714648 GCF_036898095.1 Palaemon carinicauda | reverse complement strand
AGACTCTAAACTTGGTCCTTATTTGAGTTTATAGAAATCCCTCCCAATTCATACACGTTAAGGTCGTAGGTCAAGGTCGAGTTCATGGTTAAAGGCGATTAAAAGATCAAATTTCGGTCATCAACCATACGGCCACAATTTTAATCACGAAGTACTGAACCTTGCGACGATTAAACTGTTATGTAAAGAGCTGGAATTGAATAAATTTTAGATCAAAGTTCAAGGTCACGGACGAGCGAAACGTCCATATCACGTAATCAGTCATAAGTTTGGACATCGTTATACAGAAATTTCAAACTTGGTTCATATTTGCGTGTATGAAAATCCACGCCAAATGATACATGTTAAGGTCAAAAGTCAAGGTCAAGGTCGAGCAAAAGATCGAGAAATCAGCTGCCATGGCGGAGGTCTGCACTCTGCTTAGTGCCCCTGTAGTTCAGTCTGTATTATGTTTCTTTATGGATACACACACATATACACATATGAGCGCGCGTGTCTATACACACACACACACACACATATATATATATATATATACATACATATATATATATATATATATATATATATATATATATATATATATATATATATACATACATATATACATACATATATACATACATACATATATATATATATATATATATATATATATATATATATATATATATATATAGATACATATATATCATACAATATGCATATAGACATATATCATACAATATGCATATAGACACATATATAAGATAAAATATATTAATTCTAGTGGAAAAATAAGAAAACTATGATACACATTAAATAAAATTACCGTTATATGAATGGGAAAAATTATATTTATATTCACCAGGCTCGTATTTTCCGAAGAAAATCACACCATCACAATAACTACTCGGATCGGAGTTGCCACATTCAACAAATCCTTATCACTTTGACGAACCTACAGGTCAGCTTTATTGTTTTGTTAGCATGTGTTATTATTGTGGGCGTTACTGTTCATGTAAATAAATAACATACAAACATCAACACTAGCCAAAATAGAGGGATATTGCGTGTTAAAATTTGCTTTCCTTTTGTTTGCTGCCAATAAAATTCAAACAGGATCTCTCAAGGTGTGATAGCCGATGTGGTAACGTTCCTGACTGGTGAACGCCAGACTAGGGTTCGAGTCCCGCTCATACTCGTTAGTTTCTTTGGTCGTTGCGATATCACCTTCCTTGTGAGCTAAGGAAGCGGGTGCGGGGGGTGTTTTGGAGAGTCTACGGGTCTATCTACTGAGTGATCAGCCATTGCCTGGCCCTCCTTGGTCCTAGCTTGGGTGGAGGAGGGGCTTGGGCGCTGATCATATGCATATATGGTCAGTATCAAGAGCATTGTCCTGTTCGATAGGGCAATGTCACTGTCCCTTGCCTCTGCTATTCATGGCAACCTTTGAACTTTTAAACCTTTAAGAATGTATATTCTTGAATTGTGTTGTTTTTTCGTAGTCTAAATCTTTAAGGAGTTGATTTCGTTTATTCAAGACTTAATTTTTATGTTCCGTAGGGTGCTTCTTACAATTGATATGTAGCTCGTGATATAAATTGCGTGGCCTAGAGCCTACTTCAATTGTAATAAGATTATTTCCTGTAAACCTTTGTAATCAAGAGACAAAAATTGATGGGTAGTGTATTTAATTTGATTGTTTTTTTTTTTCATATATGTATATACTTCCTTTTATCGAGTATTAAAGGAAAGAAAAAATTTAGAGAACATAATCATGATATACAGTGATAAAGACTCGTAACTCTTTGGTGGAATTTTTTTCCCTCTGTCATGTACCTCATTGAAGAACTGAGGCGCTTTAGTAAAAGCAAACAGATTTTAATGTTAGATTAGGAGTAAACCTCACTCGTTTCGCATATCTAGTTAGTGAACAGGAATCCTAGAATATGATTCCTTTCTAATTACCAACCTTGTTTTTAATACAAAGATTCAAAACAATGGGCATCAGCATAAAAATAAATCTAATAAACCTGGTGAAAAGTATATTAGCTAGTCACTAAAACAAAAATGTACAACCTTCTTTCAAAATCATGCTCTTGCTTTCCAACCCAACGATGTTGTCATAGTCTCTCGCTGCATAATTTTTCCACTTATCTGGAAAAATATTGTTGCATCGTTTCCAGGGAAATTTGTGTGGGTTGGTTGTGTCGTTCCGTGTTTTTAAGGGGATGATCATACACTATCCTAACGAGTAGTTGCAAGATTCTGTTATATTTTTAACCATTAAGTGCTAGGCGATTTGTAAGGATATCCCTATATAATAACTAATAGTGATGGTTGATTAATGATTTGGTTATAATTTATATGTAAAAAGAAATATAGTGCAAAGTGTTGGCAAATTTATGTATTTAAGTTTTAAGGCCTAAATTTACAACTGGAGTCGTAAAAGGGAAATTCCTTTATAATAACTAGTCCTCACTTCACTCCACATTCTCTACAGGTATAAACATAATAAAACATTAAATTGCATTATAGCGCACCGTGCCGGTCGACGCCAGGTTTATTTTTCTAATGATTCATACTTTTTTGAAAAACAATTTATATATAACATCACATTCTAATAACTTCTACAAACTTCTGTTCTGATATAGCAGTGCATATTTAAAACAAAATGAACAAACTTTCAAATTAACATATAAGCCTCCTCTGCCGCCCAGGAAAAACCATAGATAAAAAACAAAATCTCAAGTTTTGAAAAAACTATGGAAACCTGTGTATCCACGGCAATAATGCAGAGTAACTCAAATTTGAGTGGTGGAACCTCACTCTTGTACTACTAATAAATAATAATGATAATATTAATAATAAATTCGACTTGCTCGGGCTAGCGTGCGCTAGAAAGTGACCACTTACTAAATACCTCTTCAAACATTGAATAAGTTTCACCCAACACTAAATTCTCATTGGCCACTGCCTACATAACAACTGAACTTAAGTAACAAGACACTTAAGATCTGCTTACATGTCGTTAGGACAATTATTTTTTCGCTATACTTCGTAACGCGAAAAAATTCTAGTCCTCACTTCACTCCACATTCTCTACAGGTATAAACATAATAAAACATTAAATTGCATTATAGCGCACCGTGCCGGTCGACCCTAGATAATACCAAAGAAAGGGAGAGAAGGAAAGAAATGGAGAGAAAGAAATAAATGTTCCGATTGAATGATTTACACATTTAACCTCTTTTTGAAGCCTTTGACAAACATGTTTACTTGAAACAGACTACCAACACTCATGTCTATGAAGACACCTATCATTGACGTTATCGTTTGCGATGTTAGAACTTGTAGCCACAGTTTTAACAAAAAATTATGTTTGGTTACATTACAGGAGCTTTTAAAAAACTTCTTAAAGATAAATCGATCAAAGGACAAAATCATTCCAGCTTCCTCTGTATCAAGCAAAATACATCAAATATGGAAAAGCATTTGTGACAACTTCCGATAGCAAAAACTTCACAGTATTGGTGATTTTTCATTTTTTTTTTTTTCTGTTCAACAAAGAAATCTTCAAATTACAATATACTTAATTCCCCAAATCTCAGATAAGAAAACTTTAATGATCTATCAAAATAATAAAGAAGTTTTTCAATATAGGAAAATATAATCCGCACGGATTCTGCAACACCATATTATCAAAAAGATCCTTTGTATGCACCGATCTACCAGCTTAATGTTTCACAGGTGCTTGCAAAGATTTAACAAGTGAATTTTCCGTTGGATATATGTAACCCCTCATTTCATGCATGCACGTTATGGCATAAATAGCTTGATCACTGGAGATTACTAAAGCGCCGGAGTCTAATAAAAGCGTCATAAATAAAGCAACATACAATAGCATTTCGCTTTGCTCGTGACCATTATTGTAAGCTTCTCTTTGTTGAAAGATAAGTTGGTAGGCCTTGTCGGTGCTGTCATTCATCGATGATAGAAGATGTTCATGACAACTGAGGTCCCCCAATTTCCTGTCCAAATTAGATGCCACCGTTAAAGACAACTGCTGGCATTTCATTGCATTCACGATCCTGGAAAGCAGATTCCGAAAATAAAACATTGTACATATATACTTATAATTTCAAAAACCTTTACCTTCTATATCAAAGTTAAATTTCAGCGAAAAATTTCCCTCTTTGCCGTGTGTAATAACCTTTTGTTACGTAAACACTCAAAGTTTAACAATAAAGCTTCCCTCGTTAATATCAACAGTCAAGATGGAGAGGACTTTCACTCTGGAATATTCTACTTAAGAATTTTTACCTCTCATTTTATTAATAACCTTTGGTATAAAGCACCAAACCTCAAGTTAAAGCATCAATTCCCTCTGTACCGGGACACCAATATTAGAGATTAAAAACCTCAACATATTTTTAAAAGTAGCAAAACAGTCTAAAGAATGAATAACTCTCACAAGTCCATAACTCTGAAAAATGTAAGCAAGAATTGACCATTCATCCATGTTAGTTGACAACACTTCAAAAAATCCGCTCTTTTGTACTCTTTCTGGGCTTACATACATTGATGACCTGAACAGTGTATTCAGTACAAGTTTAAATTCTTTGGTTTTCTATGATTTCCAAATCTGGCTTTTTGCTACCTACTTGCATTAAAATCGAATTTTTTTTTTTTTCTTTTTTATCTGGAACAACGTTCAAACATTGCCAAAGTACTTTACATAATTCTGTCGACTGCCTCCTGCTCCTTCATGTTTAATTTTAAAGATTCATTTGCTGTGCAGTTTCCAACCACTTTTCATGATAAAAAAATGCGCTGTATTCATAGCTAAAAACTTTAGAATTACTCCAAACCTACTACTGAGGTGTCACAACATTTAAATTTCCCAACACCAGAGGCGTCACAATATAACTATTAAATCTGAGGAGTCACAATATAGCGGTAAATTTCCTATGAGGCGTTGCAATATATCGATAAGATTGCCTACATCCGAGGCTTCGCAATGTGATAAATTGCCTACATCTGATGCGTCACAATATAGTAATTAACTGCCTACATCTGAGGCGTCACAATAGAGTGATAAACTGCCTACATCTGAGGCGTCACAATAGTGCTAAACTGCCTACATCTGAGGCATCACAATATAGTGCTAAGCTGCTACAGTACATCTGAGGCATCACAATATAGTGCTAAGCTGCTACAGTACATCTGAGGCGTCACAATATAGTGATAAACTGCCTACATCTTAGGCGTCACAATATAGTGATAAACTGCCTACACCTTAGGCGTCACAATATAGTGATAAACTGCCTACACCTTAGGCGTCACAATATAGTGATAAACTGCCTACACCTTAGGCGTCACAATATAGTGATAAACTGCCTACACCTTAGGCGTCACAATATAGTGATAAACTGCCTACACCTTGGGCGTCACAATATAGTGATAAACTGCCTACACCTTAGGCGTCACAATATAGTGATAAACTGCCTACATCTTAGGCGTCACAATGAAGTAATAGGTTAAATAAGTCTGATGCAAGTATATAGTTAAAGTAACGACCAAAATAAAAAGAATGAATTTCTGCGTCAAAACGTGATCTCAACCAGAGCATCTGATATTTCTTCATTAAGTTCTCAACTAGCTTTGCTCAATATGTGAAAATACAGAAATACTTTATCGTTTACATTTTAACAATACCTCTCACGACAAATTTCGTGGAAATTATGTTACAGACAATTCTGTCCAAAAGATATTCGTTAAAATAACGTTTTTGTTAATTCAGAAGGTTTGGCATCTAAACAAGATCTTTAACGACATAGTTTATCCTAATACTGTAGTTACGAAATTTTCCTTCAGTATTCGTCCTCTGTAAACCTTTCAAAATACAATTTAGAGTCTGAAAACCAATTTTACTTTCTTGTAAATAAATCCAAATCTTGAAGCTGTTAAAGTAAATACCTAGCATCCAATGCCCCTTCAAAACAACCATCCGCAGCTATGCCGTCATGTAAAAATACTTCAATCTTCACTTCCTTAGATCTCCAATATCTAACAGACTTAAGAACTTTAGTAAAGATGTACCGCCGCTTTCAAAAATATCTAAAGATAATCCATTATAAAAACTTTTTAAATTTTTCCCCAATGAGAAAGATATTGGCAACGTTTTAATAGATTTCTATGCGATAAGCAGACTGTAGACTGATTAAATCCTTAAAAAGTTTGTAATAAAAAACCAGCCTTTGCTTACCATTTCCATTCTTGGTCACCGTCAAAGGAATTATTTCTTAGTTTTTCTGATACCAGTGTCACCCATTCTCTTTTAATAAACTCTGATTCGTCCCTTTCTGACCTATTGTTACCCAATCCAACAACCACAGTAACGGTTTTGAAATGGAATTTTATAATCGACCTTTTAGACGTCAATGACTATCCCAATCTAATTCTGTTCAATGTATTGTGAATAACAACCAACAGGCAATTAAAAACAATAAAATAAAATAAACACAATGTTCAAATTTCCTTGTACCAACTGCTAAGTATACAAAATAAAAACAGCTATATTTTCACTTATCTTATCGACGTCTTTCTTGGTACATTCCCGGGTCCAATGTCAACTCTCGGCCTTTATTGAGCTCTAGACCTCTTCCATCAAAGTTGATATGAATCCACACTTTCCCTCGATATTCAACTAGCTTGACACTTTCGACGATGCTGCTCTTTGCGTACTAACTCGTTTCTGCAGCAGTTTTAGATGTTCCTTGTCCTCTAAGTTGATAAACAATCGCATCTAATGCTAACCTTTTCGTATCAGTTTCCTCAAAATAACGCGATGCTCATTCAAATGGTTTTCCATCGTACTTTAACGAGGTGCGGATACTTGTTGAATATTCTGCTGGAAATCGGATAATAGATTGTCCATCACTTCTTGAAACGGTTTCAGCATTCTGATTGCTAGCGTGAAAACACTATTCACATCTGAAGCTGTATTTGACCCGTCCTGGCTAATAAATTCGACTTGCTCGGGCTAGCGTGCGCTAGAAAGTGACCACTTACTAAATACCTCTTCAAACATTGAATACGTTTCACCCAACACTAAATTCTCATTGGCCACTGCCTACATAACAACTGAACTTAAGTAACAAGACACTTAAGATCTGCTTACATGTCGTTAGGACAATTATTTTTCGCTATACTTCGTAACGCGAAAAAATTCTAATAGTGATGGTTTAAACTTTAAAGGTTTAATGGCCCCTCATAAATGGCAGAGGTAAGGGACAGTGACATTGCCATATCAAACAGGACAATGTCCTAGAGACTGACGATAAATACATATGATCAGCGCACAAGCCCTCTTTCCACCAAAGCTAGGACCAAGGAGAGCCAGGCAATGTCTACCGATGACTCAGCAGATAGACCTATAGGCTCCCCCAAAACCCCCATCCTTAGCTCGCAAGGATGGTAAGGTTGCAACGACCAAAGAAACTAACAAGCTTGAGTGGTACTCGAACCCCAGTCTGGCAGTCACCAGGCAAGGACCCTACCACCAGACCACCACAGCTTTAATGATTAATGATAAAGTTCTGATTTACAGGTAAAAGAAATATAATCCAAAAGTGTTGAAAAATTTATTCATTTCCATCCTAAGCCCCCTATTCCGGACTTTTTCCTTTCAAATAACTACTAATAATCCCAAAAAAAGAAACAATTGTTTTCAGAAACGTTTAACAGAGCATCAAGTACACATTCTTACATACAAGTACCAAAGAACCAAAAACGTAACGATTTAATGATCAAGTGATTTAATTAATAGATAATCATCTTTTTGTCTCCCTTTATTTACGCTGATTTAGTGAACAGCTTAAGATAAGAAATGTTTCCGGAGAACAATGCTGAGTAATTAGTATTAATTAGTCCTTTCAAGAGTTTACTTAAGACTTTTAAGGATATAATGTACGGTTTAGTAGAAAGTCTTTCCTTTTGTTTGTTGAAAAGTAATTTTCTTTTTTATTCTAACTACAACAAAGATATCTTAAGTAGAGATTTGTAGAAGAGATTTAATCAATACGTAAGTACGCAGTATTTTCTATCGTCGTTATAATTAATGTCTTATAATGACAATAGTTTTCTCCAGTCAATTGTGATTTATATTCAAATATTGAATTCAAAATTTGAACTTTAAAATTGTATTCACGTATTACTTTATTGAAAAAATATATAATATCCACAGTTGTTGGTTATATATCATGATTCATAAGACCTTTCTGTCTATGTTTGTAAACCCATAAAGTCACAAGGATTTTACCATGGTCTTTAGTTTATTTTTTCATTGTCTTATTAACCCTAATTTACTCTGAAATATCACCAATTTCACAATTCATCCACCAACAGAAACATGTTGTCACCTCCAAATTGTCCCCTCTCCATCTGGTCTTCTAAAATTTTCTTAAGATGTTATCTATCTTCTGCTTCTCATATTCTTTTTCATATTCAGTCTATAAAGATAAAGAAAACTGTAACATGTTATACATTTTCCTGGAAACAATCACAATCGAACAATGGAAACAATCTTTTATAATAGAATCCCTATCAATTATCATCTGATCACTTTTTTTTTTTTTTTTTTTTTTTTTGAGTCATGACCTTGATACTGAACTTGACCTCGGTGGCCTTCTAATTCAGATGCGCCACACAAACTTTAACCACCTTTCAATCCTTTAAGTATGGTGATTTGGACATATCTGGCGGTTTTTCCTTTTTCTCTTTTTTTCATGATTAATTTGCGTCAAGACGAAAAAAGTTAAGAATAAAGTCATTAAAGAAAAAAAAAAAATAGACAATCGAAAATTTGGTACACAGAATTATTCGGTTTATAATGAAATTTTAATAGTATGATTTTCAATACAATTGGTGGCAGGTTAGTGGAGAAAAATCTACCAAAATATTTTTTTAAAATCATGATTTTTGCTAATAAATAAACAAAAACTTCATCAAATGACTTGAAACTTGTATGAGATGAAGGTAATATATATGTCTAATCTCTGAAACATATATATATATATATATATATATATATATATATATATATATATATATATATATATATATATATATATATATATATACATATATATATATATATATATATATATATATATATATATATATATATATATATATATATATATATGTATATATATATATATATATATATATATATATATATATATATATATATATATATATGGTGTATTTTGAATGATTAGGAAGAAATGCAGGACATAGCAGACGGTCCAATAAATTATCTTTATATTTTTTTTTAGAAATCATCATTATTATTATTATCATTATTATTATTATTATTATTATTATTTTCTTTTTATGAGCAGGCATGTTTTTTTCTTTTATTATCTCCGGGGTATAGTGCGCCACTTGTAATCGTGCAATACGCCACTGTTAGCGCATGCTCCATAGGTTGGCCACCCCTGCTTTATAGTTTGTTGTAGCGTCTGTAACCTCACCATCCTTGTGAGCTAAGGCAGGGGGTGCTTGGGGGGATCCTATAGGTCTATTTGTTGAATAATTAGTAGCCATTACCACTCCTTGGTCTTAGCTTGTACAGTGTATATGGTTAGTCTCTAGTGCATTGCCCAACTAACCAGGTCAATGTCGCTGTCCGTGCCTCTGCCATTCATGAGCGGAATTTAAAGCTTCAAAACGCTTCTTTACTGGAGAAGAGGGCAGACTAAGCATATAAGTCGGGGTCAAAGGTGGGCATCATCAAAGGATACGACAGAAGCGGTGAGCTGACAGGCGGACTGCGTACCCTAGTCACTCCGTAAGGGATCACCAATTTGACGGTAGTGGAGGAGGCATTGATACGAAGAAAACTCCCAAAGAACTAAAGTTATAAAGAAAAAACACATTTATTTATAAGCCCCAAGGGATCACTTAAGGATGACAATTACATGCGTCTATTCAAGTTTTTGTAAGTAAGGTTGACATTGGCATAAAAGTAGACATTATGATAACTAAATGGTAATAGAGTTGAAATTATCTTGTAATTAAACAGCTTTTTTTTTTCTTTACATGGAGTCCGATGGTGGCTGTAGTGTAGAAGAAAATGTAGATAAGGCACGCTTCTTTATTTGTATGTGCGCTGCTTGCTGCATACGCTTTACATTACTTCGACTTCTCCGGGCAAAGTGCCTAATAATAACACTCTGGTATTGAATAGTGTCCGAGGTAAGGTTAGGTTGAATATTTTCCAAAGAAGGTCCTACGATACAGATTCTGTCATTCACCTTACGCCCAACCTATGAAACAACGACGATTCTACTTTAGTTCTGAAAAATGAAACTGTAAAGCTCGGTAGATGGCATATTGGAAGAGCACCAGTTTCTTAATCTCGTTCTATTTCTTTTCCCCGAATATTACTCATTCGATGTTTTTGTATTATGTCTGTTGTTAGTAGAAGTATAAATAGAAATCACTAACTTATATAATCGTCATTCAAAAGAAGTTGCCTTTTCAGATATTTAAGTGTCTGGACCACAAATAATACCGCTTAGGAGTTATTGGGTCCTTTGACTGGCCAGACAGTAATGCATTGAATCCTTCTCTCTGGTTATGGCTAATTTTCCTACACATACCCCGAATAGTCTGGCGAATTCTTTACATATTATCATCTGTTCTCATACACTTGACAACACCAATATTAACAAACAATTCTTTTTCGCTCAAGGGGTTAACTAGTTCACTGTAATTTCTCAGTATCTATTTTCTTCTTGCCAAGAGTAGTAGAGACTCTTCAGTTAAGGTAAGCGGCTGTTTATGAGAAGGACACTCCGAAATCAAATCATTGTTCTCTAGTCTTGGGTAGAGCCATATCCTCTGTGCCATGGTCTACCACTGTCTTGGGGTAGAGTTCTCACTAGCTTGAGGGTAAACTCGGTCACACTATTCTATCTTATTTATAGTTTAATGTTATTGTTCTTAAAGAATTTCAATCGTTCATTACTTCTATCTGATTTTATTTATTTCCTTTCTTTACTGGGCTATTTTTCCCTGTTGGAGCCCTTGGGCTTATAACATCTGTTTCCAACTAGGGTTTGTAGGTTAGCAAGTAAGAAGAGTAACAACAACAACAACAACAACAACAACAATAATAATAATAATAATAATAATAATAAATCAATCATGTTTTCAGTAGCTAATCAATAAACCAATAACAAAATACTTCCATTAGACATTAGGAATCTGGAAATTGCTCTCCTAAATCCATGATATTGGAATAATTTATGTTTGCCAATTACAGGTATTGAATATCATTAATATGCCTGATTACTCATCTTACACATAGGCCTACCACTTGATTGGAAGAGGCTGAACTCTAGTTTAATTGGTTTATAACGAAATAACCAAGTTAACGAATAATTACCAACAGATGTTAATTGGATTAAGACCGAAGGTATAATGTGTCTCAACTCCTTTCAAGCATCGAGGTCCCGAACAATATAATAACTAACTCAATACTGTACCATGCGGGTGATTGATAATGTGTAAATGCTTCCTTTTTGGCTGAAATTTCAGTTTATCTGTCTAACCATATATCTATCTACCTAAATTAATCTTTATTATAGCAGGTATCTTTTTCTCTCATAATGTATGCATATATATGTATATTTATATATATATATATATATATATATATATATATATATATATATATGTATATACACACATATATAACGTACACACACACACTCATATATATATACATATATATATATATATATATATATATATATATATATATATATATATATATATATATATATATATATATATATATATATATACGCACACATATATAACACACACACACACACACATATATATATATATATACATATATATATATATATATATATATATATATATATATATATATATATAGGCTATATATATATATATATATATATATATATATATATATATATATATATATATATATGTGTGTGTGTGTGTGTATATACCCACATATATAACACACACATACACACACACACACATATATATATATATATATATATATATATATATATATATATATATATATATATATATATATATATATAATTATATATATACATATATATATATATATGTATATATATATATATATATATATATATATATATATATATATATATATATGCTGTAGCTTATATACATTTATACACATGCAGGCCTATATATCTATACATATGCAAGTGTGGTCCGTGTGGTATGCAACAAGCTGATATCCACTAGTGGTGGTGAAACCAGCTATATTGTGTAGTTTGAAGACCTTACTTTTAGCTAAGATGCAAGAAGCAGAGATGGAAGTTGTAGCAATGTAAATGTTGAGATTTTCATATGGGACGAACGGGATATCTCAATCAGTTTGGAAAGAAACCAAATGAAGGGAGACTAAGGTGGTTTGGGCAGGTGGAGAA
>NC_090735.1:40672148-40674648 GCF_036898095.1 Palaemon carinicauda | reverse complement strand
TTTTCAAGTGAATTGAAACTCAGAGGTAATAATTGAATGAAACAAAACGGAAAGGATTAAAGAAATAGTCTAGTGCAAAATAATGATGCAACAAATGTTTCAAGATATGATGGATGATCAAAATAAATAAACAAATCAATTGAAAGAGGTAAACTGTTTGAGAAAATAATTTTCATACCATTTTCGAGATTTCCAAAGAGTAAACAGAGGACGAACCAACATATTCATAAATGTTAAAAATATATTAATTTATATTCTTAGATGATTTGTTAATTGATTTAATTAATTGTTCCAATTGCTGTGCCGTTAATTGAATCATAAGAATTTGTCATATACCTTTGTCCTATGTTGTGTAGCTATTCCATATTACAGAAAGATTTAATATTTTTATTAAATTCAAAACTGAAAACAATACCTCAATCCAAAAGCGTAGATTTTGCCATGTATAAATCTCAGAATTTCAGTGAAACTATTTTGGAAAATTAAATAAAAACTTTTTTTTTTTTTTTTTTTTTTTTTTTTTTAGAAAATTTAGTAAATGGGAAACTCAATTTGTGGGAGTAGCTGAGTTAGATGAACAGTTTCTATAGGGGACTGATGCAATTGCCAGCATAACTAACTCCTTATCCCACTGAATAATTTTCGACGGAGTCGGTCTCCCATGATGCATTGCCAGGATTAAGGCCCTAATTAACTTTCATACATATCTCAAATTAGATAATAAATTCCAATGAAGCTAGAAGCATTCCTATCACTTGGAATGTATCTTGATTTATTACCCGAAGTTATAATGTATTGAATTATATTTGGAAAAGAAATCATTACATGAGGTCGATAAGAAACGTAAAGGCAACAGAACCTAAAAAAATATTACATATCACCAAATCAAACATTAAAGGACACGTTCCCTAGAAAGAGCTCATCCTAACGTCAAAGTTAACTCTTCATAGATTTGCGTGTGCGTATGCAACACTTACACCGCACACACATACACGCGCGCGCACGCGCATCCCCAGTTCCTAACTAGAAGACAAAGTACGAAAGTTCTGATACTTTCTTCATTTCGCTGAAGCAAATCTTTCGGCGAAGGACTGTTGAAGGGCTTCGGCAAGATATGCAAAAAGAACGAAACTAATGATGCCATCTTTGGCCGACAATAAAGAAATGCAGGTCGTTTTTCTCCCCAAAAAAGCTTCTTCCAAACTCTTCGTCAGCCAGTATCTTTGGGTGAGTTTGGAGGATGGTGGTGAGGAGAGATATATCCCATCAAACTTTATTCATTTTTCTTTTCTTTTTGTAATTTATGTAAAACAACAGACGGCTATACAACAAAAATAGTTACCAAAATAACAAGAAAGTAAAAAAAAAAAAAATGCTACGCAACAGAGTTGTATTACAGAATAGGTTACCAAAAAAAAAAAATAATAAAAAAATAATAAATAAAGCAATGCTACACAGCAGGGTTTTACAACAGGATGGTTTACCAAAATATCAAACAAGTAGAATGAAATGCTACATAGCAGAGGGTTGTTTAACAGAATAGGTTACCAACATAACAAGATAGTAAAAAATAGAAAAAAAAAAAAAAAAAAAAAAACGCTACCCAGCAGAGGGTTGTACAGATATCTAGGTTACCAAATTAACAAGCAAAGAAAATTGGGAGAAAAAAGAGTGGTCCTTTGTAGTATAAGTCATTTCTCAAACTGGAAAAGGATATATTTTAATCATTGGAGCACATATATAATATAAAAATGACTACACAACTCTACTTACACCATTTCCAGTTGAGTCAATATACAATGCAATATCTTATTTCTTGGAATCTCCTACCCAGTGATGAAACTGAGACTGGCACTTGATAGTAATTGAGCAAATTTATCCGAAACTAATTCTAGATACTAAGAAATGTCTGAATTTTGGAAAAGACAAAATATTTTGACGGCATTATTAAATGAATAGCTCAAAAATCTTATATCAGTAATAATGAAGAGTGAGATAAAATTAAAAGTAAGAAAATTAATAGTTTGATATTTGCATTTCAAGAGAAGGGATAAAGCTGAATTACGGATGTCCCAGAGGACCAAATTTCAGGATAACTTAGGATATCCCAAAGAAACAGAGAGGGTTAAGGTCATATTCGCTTTAAAGGATCAATAAATGGAAAGAGAGGGGAGTTGAAAAATGAAATTAACATAATTCGATTACTGAACTCATAATTTGGTATTTCCAAAGGAAATAGTGAATTAGTTCCACCCTCTCTCTCTCTCTCTCTCTCTCTCTCTCTCTCTCTCTCTCTCTCTCTCTCTGTATATATATATATATATATATATATATATATATATATATATATATATATATATATATATGTATATATATATATATATATATATATATATATATATATATATATATATATGTATTTATATATATATAGTATATATATATATATATATATATGTATATATATATATATATATATACATATATATACATATATATA
>NC_090735.1:40627148-40654648 GCF_036898095.1 Palaemon carinicauda | reverse complement strand
TCAGGAAAAAAATACAATGATATAGGATATCCCTTCGTGTTTACAACGCTCCAAAAGATATCTTTTTGTTCCGGCACTCTACAAATCTTACACAATTTATAAGGGATTATCTTTCGGGGAAGCTGGAAGACTATAGATAGCTTCATGTTTGTATCGTTAGGAAAAATACAAATTGTTTTCAAATTATTATTTTTATAATGATTTTGATTAGAGTCAAACTAAATTAAATAATATTGAATAATTGCAATAGTATAACATCATTAAACATATGTGGAGAATAATTTGTTTCCACTGAACAAAACTTTCAAAATTCTTCATATACTGATTACCACATAATACCACGTTAGTATAACGAAATGTTGATATAATGACACTACATTTCCAGTTAAAAATGAAAATCATACTTTGCATCGTCTTCGTTTTATTTGAGATAGCTACAGCTGCTAATTGAAGCATTTTAAATTTTTTCGTGAAATGTTTTGCTGAACAAGTAGCAACACACTAGACGTATGTTTTATTTTAGTAACTAGCTAACATATATGGTAAGATAATACATTGTTTACACAGAGTGGACTTTCAGGGTTATCAATTTACAAAACGGCATAGACGCTTAATAACTGTATCATAAATAGAGAACCTTAAGCAACATTAAACGCAGGGAATGACCATATACATAACTTTTAAACTGTGTGAGATATGTTTATAATGGCTTCTTGTTTGGAAATTTACGTATTTGTCGTATTTTGTTGGTAGTTTGGTTATTCAGGCGTCTATGATGGGCGAGTCGACTATCGGAGTAAGGGGAAAATAAAAGTCTAGGTTACTAATAGATTATTTATTTCAGTTATATTAGGCATAAATTATTACATAATGAAATATTACACCAAATGAAACAGCATTACAAATATTGATATTGAAATATACTATTAATGACGCAAAAAAGAAAAATAATAATATTGTCTACCACCATTCCTCCCCCCAATTTTCGGACCATTTACTATGACTTGAAAAGATGCCAACAGATGGTGTTGGTGCTTTGCTTATAGCCAAAAATATCTGAATCTAACTCAAGTGGAAAACCAAGAAGTGACTTTAATATATCCCAGCATTGATATCTGCAATTAAATCGATTCCAAAGTACTTATTAAATTATGAAATAAGCGTTATGTTATTATTCCCCATTTCTATTCGGAAATATAGTTTTGGACGGTAAAACCCAATAACATATATGATTGGATATTCACTTTTCCTTTGTTTTGAACAACGGTATTTTTTTTTTTTTTTTTCAATATCAGGTAATTTTATGATGTCAAGGACACGTCAGTTGTAATCCCTTAAAATATTTGAATTGTAAAGAATGTAGCATTGCTCCAGCGTTTCTAGGAAATGACAGAAACATGATTTTGATTCTGGCCTTAAAGAATAAAACAATATTTTCTTTATAAGAAAAAAATATTAAAACATGATATATACATTCGTTCCTACCCAAAAAAATGCAATAATCGGAATTTCCAAAATACGCCAGTGGCATTCTTTAGCTTTTTTCTTATTTTTTATAATGAAAAAGTGTAACTGGAACTTTCTTAAAACTGTTATAAATAAATATTACTTTGTGCAAAATTCACTAGTAAATGTACCAGCAGACTACTGTAGTCATTGCTCCAGATTATCTTTTATATGTTTAACATAATTATCTGAATGTTAAAGTTTCATCCACTTCGTTACTTATCTTTCGTTTATATGAACTTTTAAGTATATAAATGTTTTATAGACAATTTAACGTTCAGCAAGGGCTCTTCTTCATCATGTCAGCTACTTAGGATTATTATTATTATTATTATTATTATTATTATTATTATTATTATTATTATTACAAGTTGAGCTATAACCCTAATTAGAAAAGCAAGATACTATAAGCCCAACGGCTCCAACTGGGAGAAATAGCCCAGTGAGGAAAGGAAGGAAGGTAATAAAAAACTGCAAGAATCACCCCTTAACTCTTCAATTATGCGAAAGATATTTACCACCCCAATTAGACACAGTACCCTCGTAAGTAGTTCATTAATGCCCACACTTACATATGAACACACACAAATGTATGGGAGTGTGTGTATGTATGTGGGTGTGTGTATATGTATGCATGTATGTATGGTTGCATGCATGTACCTTTAAGTAAGATTGTAATAGGTCGAGAATAGGGGCTTCTCAGCCTCCACAAATTTGCATTGATAATGTCTCCTTGAAGATGTAAACAAATTTAAAATTCTAGGACTGATTTTTAATGGCTAATTTACTTTTGAGAAACAAATTCGGACTGTTTCTTCTTCAACTGCACTAAAATGTACTTATCTATAAGTTATTTTCAAAGTTCCGGTGATTAATCATGAAGAAATATCATAATCCTTTCATTCTACCTTGCTTGGAGTATTGTTCTCCTGTTTGGTCTTCAGATACTGACTCTCATCTAAATTTGTGGGTTAAAAATTTACTGACTATCAAAATTTTTATCCCTGATCTGGGTAATAATATCTAGTGTACCGTTGTTCAATTAGTTCTCACTTCAGGTTTATAAGATTTTCATAATTCTGACCATCCTTGCATTCAGAACTCCTCAGATTGAACTATGTACTATGTATGGTGGTTATTCTTGTCTTCTTCACCGGAACAGTGAAAAATAGAGAATATTCTAGAAGTTTTATTCCAACTGTTACAGATTGAAGAATGGTCTTCCTAATCTGGCGGTTGGATCGGTGGAACTTCAGAAGTTCAAACTTGCTGCAAATGTTTTCATGTTCAACAGGTTAACATGAGTTTTTTTTTCATAGTTTCTATATGACAGATATATTTGAAACAGTGATGCTGATCTTAAGATGTATCATATTTTCTATTCATTACTCCCCATATATAGTTTATTCTTTCCATATTTCCTTTCCTCACTGTGCTACTTTCACTTTTGGAGCTCTTAGGATTGTTGTATCTTGCTTTTCCAACCAGGCTTGTAATAATAATAATAATAATAATAATAATAATAATAATAATAATAATAATAATAATAATAGCAAAAATATTAACAGCAACAACAACAACAACGACAACATTAATTAAGAGTGGAGCAACAAAACAAATTAATATTATAAACTTACTTCACATAATTTTTGTTACTGTAAATGTGAAAAAATATATTGAAACAGATCAATTAGATGAAATAATTTTGCAAATGATACTGACATTAGAGACAAAAACAAACTAAAACCAAAGAGGAAAATCACAAAAACTTCAGAAAAAAATTATCATTCTTTCCCCGCATCCCGTTCTTGTTTCCCGTGAAAAGAAAATCGTATTCAGCATCCTTCATCTCTTGACGAGGAATGTAATAAAACGTGACGAGTTGACCACTCTTGGGGATTCTGAAGCCCTGGCAACTTTTAAGTGAATGAGATTAGCAGTTGTGAATTGTTTGAATAATCTAAGAGAACCTCCAGAAGCACCCGGGAAGTATTTGAACTATTTCTGCCAGCTACCAATCGACTTAAACGCTTCATGCTTCGTATGCGCATATTAAGATATTCTTTGCACGTCGCCCTAACAAGTGATGGAGGAGCGTACTGTTCCTTAGTGTGTGTATATATATATATATATATATATATATATATATATATATATATATATATATATATATATATATATATATATATATATATGTATATATATATTTTTGGGCTCAAGCCATGTCGTCCTGATGGAAGTTCCTATAGGGTAGCTTCCTAGGGTATATTACAGCTACGGCGATATTCCCAGAGAATTTACCTTAAGGTACCAGAATTCTAACTCCTGGAGCGAGTATCCCTCGTGAAAGGGATATCGCGACATATCAGAGGACGTATTCTAGACACGTCACATGGCAATCTACGACCTGAACAGAGATTTCGTCTCGTAGGAGGTGATTGACGAGATACGAATTCGGGAAAGAAAAAGGGGAGCCGCTCCCAAGGCTTCCCTATCCCCCGATTCGTATGCGTGCCTGGCGCCAATCCTGGCGCCATCTGTATTCCTTTTTGCGTAGCTTAACAACTCGGTGTTTTTTCCTGTTTTTCTCGCAAATCTTGGATTTATTCAGCTTTTCATGGCTTCTCCGTCTTCGTTGGCCTCGGATAAGTTGAGTATAGTGTCTGTTATGTATAAATGTAGGCTCTTGGTAAAATTTTGAGTGATTAATAGGATTAATCTTTGATACAAGAGCCGTAGCCTACCAGAGGTGTCCTGGACACTGTCACTCGCTAGGTATAAATTAGTTAGTCAGAGTGACATTCCTGGTTGTTTTGCTTTAATAAATTTTAGCTATTTAGCTTTAAATAGGATTTCCTTTCGTGCTTAGTATTATTTGGAGAAGTATTTGCCATTCTGGCCTACGCTAGGCCATGTTGTCTAGTCGTTTGGTCCTAGTACTTCATGCATGATTTTGGTTTTTCCGAGTGTAATTAAAATTTTATTGAAGCTTTAGGCTATATTTTATACATTTAAGACTGTGTGGAATATTTCCAAGATTGTATACGTGTGAGTTTCGGTGAATTAGGTAATCGATTCTCTTGGTGCCTAGGCTAATTGCTTATGGAGCCTTAGTATACTTTATCATACTCCCCGGTCGCTTTCTTTTCTTCGGAGAAGGTATGCAATCCCTTTCCCTCTGTTTAAGCCTTGGGCTTATCCCTAAGTGGTTTTTTCCGAATTTATTTTCGATAAAACTATACTAGGGTGTTACTGTACCTTCCTGTTCCAGTAAGTCTGGTTCAAAGAGGGACAGAACAACAGAGTTTTTAGTCTGAGTCCGTGTTGTCTGGCTTGGGGCAGAGTCTCCCTCGCTGACCTAACACTTACAAAGGGAGCTTAGCTCCCTTAGGTCACTACCGAAGGTTTCTGTAAGTTATGATTCCTTCTTTTGTGATCGACCAGACTAAGTCCTGTTGCTGTTCTCGGGGGAGGATAAGTTCTTCCCTTGGGAGTAGCAACGCCTTCCTTGCTTTGGTGCTCTGGAAGCTGGCAAGTATTGCTGGCCCTTTCCCTTAGATCTCCCTTAGGCTAAGACAAAGTTCTTGGCTGCGGGTGATCTGTCACTAAAGCAAGGTTGGCAGGACCCTCTTGTCCCTTCCCCCTCTATCTCCGTAATGGCCTAGCCATCACTGTACTGTACCTTGCCGGCCGGCAGAGCTGGCCGGCAGGGGTATTACTGTACTGTACGTCTTTCTACTTCTGGACCTAGTATAGGTTGGGATGTGGAATTGACTAAGCCCATTGCCGGCCGGCAGAGATGCTAGCCGGCAAGGGTCTTATGTTTTCGAGTGCTGCCCGGACCTCTCTTGGTCCCTCATCCATGCCTGCCGGCAGAGCCGGACGGCATTGGTCAAGGAAGCCTGAATTAAGTTTCTCCCCTTCCTTATATGCACTCTTTTGGTTGCCGGGCTTGGGGGGTTGTGTACACTCTTATCCGGGCATCCATTCTATTTTCTTCTAGTGCTGTACCTGTCCCGGCTGCCGGCCTATGAGGCCGGCTGCCGGCCTATGAGGCCGGCAGCCGGGCAGGTGTAGTCTTCTGGTTCTTTTGCTGCCGGCTGGCATCGGTCTTGTACCTTTGCCGGCCGGCTTATGTCAGTCCTTGTCTGCCGGTCACCAAGAGTGTGGCCGGCAGCTGGGTACTACCTTGTGTAGTTGCTGGCCGGCAGTCATTGCCGGCCAACACTGGCTGTTGCCGGCCGGCAGCTGCTGCCGACCGGCACAGGCATTTGAACCAGAGTGCTGCCGCCCTATAGCTGTTAAGTAGTATACTTTAAAGCTAGTTGTGGTGTGTGCCGGCCGGCAAAGGCAGGCCGGCACACATCCTCCTCTACTGTACTAGTATTCTTCTGTATAGCATATACAGTAAGAAGAAAACTATAGTAAAGGTTTAGGTACAGCACTGTATCTTCTAACACTATTGTGTTTTCTTGCACAGCCCTTTGCTGTTGCCCTCAGATAGGAAGCAGAGTTCTTCCCTGTCTATTATCCAGGATTTTAAAATCATTGCCTAGGTGTGAGCTCCACCTGTTTCCTCTGGAATCCTTGCATTGGTTACTCTAGAAGAGATAAACCATTTTGATTTTATTATCTGGAAGGCTGCAACAATGGGTTGTGAGGGAAACACAAGTGTGTGTCTTTCCTTTATGAATTGTTATGCTATACTATGCATATCCAGTGATACATAGTTCACTTGATACTCATGGAAATTTCTTCTCTTTACAGGAGGACCCTCCGAAGTGCGGAAATGTTTTCTGCAATGTCCGCAGCAAGAACCTCTGCGGACATGAGTGTTGTAGGAGACACGCAGCATGCGCTGTCTCCAAGGATGATCTCCAGTATTGGGACCCTCAGGTATGTACTGTATGTACTAACCTGATTACTGAGGCTTTTGATTCCCCTAGAACGGCGGAATCAAGGGATATAGCAAGGGAAAAGCTTCGTACTTGGGTAAGGGGCTTCAAGAAGAACACCTCTGGCCCTTATCTTCCAAGTGAGAAGATGAGGGCGTATCTTTTTCCCCAGGCATCAGCTGAGGCAGTGATTCCCCAGCCTCAAGAGGAGATCCCTCAAGATCAAGTCCAGGTGGACGAGGAAGTCGCAGATGCGATGCAAGACATCCAGTTGTGTGACAGGATGTCTGACCTGGACGAACGTTTGGAAGAAGACCTCCTGGCAGAAGGTCAGGATCAAGTTCAAACCCCGGATGTCGTAGAGGATGAGGTCGACGAGGTGTCGGCTACTCCGGTTCAGATGCCGGAGCCTATCCCCTTAACATCGGCTGGTCTCCCAGTAGAACTGGGACAGGCCCTCTCTTCGATTGTTGGAATGATCCAACAAATGCAGAAGGAGAATCAGGAGAAGGCGGCTGCAATGGAACTGCGTATGCAGTCCCTAGCAGAATCACATGGGCCCCAGAAAAGGCTCAATGTGAAAGACCTTCCCATATGCTCAGATGCTAACCCATGGAGGTATGCTGAGCACATGCCGATGACGACTGGAAAGATCGTCATCTCGGATAAGCTGGGTTCAGTTCCCCTAGAGGAGGTAGAATTCTGGCCCAGCAAGGCATCATATCCGGACTGCTATGTCCGGCTGAGAAAAGAACCAGCTTCAAGGGAGGAGACAGAGCCGAAGGAGGTCATTATTATGGACCACGCTAAGGCTCAAGCCCTACTTTCATCCTCGATGAAAGAGAGGGGCTTCTCTAATTCAAAGGTAGCTGCATTGAGCAAGAAGCTCCCTTCTTTTGTATCCTCTCCTGATAGAGCCTTCCCCTTTTTACAAAAAGGGTTTGCGGCTGTCCTAAAGGCAGTCGAGGCCGGCAAGCCTTGCCCCTCCCTGGAGGAGTGTAAACCCTTGTCGCTGGCTCTGCCTATGGACCACAAAGACTGGAAGGATGTCCATCTGACATTCTCAGTGGGAAAGTTGGAGGCTGATATTGCCGGACGGCAATTCGGCGAGGACCTCCCCAAGCTGTCCGAATCTCTTTTACGAAGAGAGTTCGAGACCAAAGAAAGACTGGCTGCCTCAATGTCTCATCAGACTACTCTTGAGACAATGGCAAGTGACCCTAAGGTCCATGAAATGTTCATGGTAGTGGCTAAGTCTCACCTAGCCACAGTGACGAAGGACCTTTATGGCTTCATCAAGGCAAGGAGAGCTTGCAGGGAGTTCGTGTTCACCGGGGCTTCGGTGAGACACGAGCCAAGGAAATTAATCTCCTCCAACATTTGGGGAAAAGACCTTTTCCCTACCGATGTGGTCAAAGAGGTTGTTGATAAGGCCGCCGTGGAGAATAGAAACCTTCTCCAGAAGTGGGGCCTGGCTATCAAAAGGAAATCTTCCCCGGATGAGGGTCCTCAACCAAAGAGGAAGAATATGAGGACTAGGCTACCATCTCGGCCAGCCAAGCCTTATAGACAGCAACAGCAACTGCAATTGCCTTTGCCTCCAGTGCCCCAGATGGTGGCACAAACCCCGACTGCTTTTCAGTGGGTACCCCAGGCGGTGCCAGGTCAGTCAACCACATTCGCCCTAACGTTCGAAGGACAGTCTTCTTCCTTTCGTGCAAAACCTAGAGGAGCAGCCAGAGGCTCGTCTAGGCGCCCCTCAAGGGGAAGGGGATTCAGAGGTGGTCGTGGTCAGGGAGGCAAGACCTCAGGACGGCAGTCCAAGTGAAATGATACCGGTAGGAGGGAGACTGATGAAATTTTGGGATCGCTGGACCTTCGATCCTTGGGCCCAAAGCCTACTCAAGAATGGACTGGGTTGGAGCTGGTACAGCACTCCACCGCCATGCCTTCGGTTTTTCCAACACTCCACCCCCGTTTTGGAGGAGTACGTTCAAGAACTGTTGGAGAAAAATGTGATCCGAAAGGTGAAGTCCATCAAATTCCAAGGGAGGCTGTTTTGTGTTCCCAAGAAAGACTCGGAAAAGCTCAGAGTCATTCTGGACTTGTCACCACTCAACAAGTTCATAGTGAATTGCAAATTCAAGATGCTAACACTGCAACACATAAGGACCTTACTGCCCAAGAGGGCATACTCAGTCTCTATAGACTTGTCAGACGCCTATTGGCACATTCCAATCAGCCGTCGACTCTCCCCCTACCTAGGGTTCAGGCTACAACGGAGACTGTACGCCTTCAGAGCCATGCCATTCGGGCTAAACATAGCCCCAAGGATTTTCACGAAACTTGCGAGCGCAGCTCTCAAACAATTACGCCTAAAGGGAATTCAGGTAGTAGCCTACCTGGACGACTGGCTGGTGTGGGCAGCATCCGAGACCGAATGCTTGCAAGCTTCCAGTCAGGTGATCCATTTCCTAGAGTACCTAGGCTTCAAGATCAACAAGAAAAAGTCTCGACTTTCTCCATCCCAAAAGTTCCAGTGGCTGGGAATCCACTGGGACCTTTTGTCACACAGTTTCTCCATCCAGACGAAGAAAAGGAAGGAGATAGCGGGCTCTGTCAAGAGACTTCTAGATTCCGAAAGGATATCAAGACGCGAACAGGAGAGGGTACTAGGCTCTCTCCAGTTTGCTTCAGTGACAGACCCAGTGCTAAGAGCACAGCTAAAGGATGCAACTGGAGTTTGGAGAAGGTATGCATCAAACGCGCGAAGAGACCTGAGAAGACCAGTGCCGCCTCGGCTACGTACTCTTCTCAGACCTTGGTCCCAAGCCAGACATCTAAAGAAGTCGGTTCTTCTTCAGCCACCTCCCCCGTCGATGACGATTCACTCAGACGCCTCAAAGGAGGGATGGGGAGGTCACTCTCATCGGAAAAAAGTCCAGGGGACTTGGTCCAAGCTATTCAGGACCTTTCATATAAACTTTCTAGAAGCTATGGCAGTGCTCCTTACCTTAAAGAAAGTCTCCCCGCGTCACTCGATCCACATAAGATTGGTGACGGACAGCGAGGTGGTTGTGAGATGCTTGAATCGACAAGGGTCGAGGTCACCACCTCTCAACCAAGTGATGTTAGCCATTTTCCGATTGGCGGAAAAGAAGAAGTGGTACCTGTCGGCAGTTCACCTTCAAGGAGTCCGCAATGTGACAGCGGACGCTCTATCCAGGTTCACACCGATAGAGTCGGAATGGTCCTTAGACGCAGGATCATTTTCCTTCATTCTGAATCAAGTCCCAGAACTGCAAATAGACCTCTTTGCGACGAAAGACAACAAGAAGTTGCCCCTGTACGTGTCCCCGTACGAGGACCCCTTAGCGGAAGCAGTGGACGCAATGTCCCTCGACTGGAACAGATGGTCCAGGATTTATCTGTTCCCTCCTCACAACCTTCTGTTGAGGGTCCTCAACAAACTGAGATCCTTCAAGGGGGTAGCGGCAATAGTGGCCCACAAGTGGGCGAACAGTATGTGGTTCCCCTTGGCGTTGGAACTACAGATGAAGTTCGTGCCGCTACCACATCCAGTTCTGACCCAGCGAGTCCAGAAGTCGACTGTCTGCGCTTCATTACAGAAAACCCAGACCCTGCAGCTCATGATTTTCTCGCCCTAGCGGTGAGAAAGCGTTTCGGGATTTCGAAAGCCAGCATAGACTTCCTAGAGGAATATAAGTGCAAATCGACTAGAAGGCAATATGAGTCATCTTGGAGAAAATGGGTGGCCTTTGTAAAGGCAAAAAATCCGCAGGAGATCTCAACAGACTTCTGCTTATCTTTCTTCATCCACCTCCATGGCCAAGGGTTGGCAGCTAACACGATTTCAGTGTGTAAATCTGCTTTGATGAGACCCATTTTATTTGCCTTCCAGATCGACCTAGGTAACGAGATCTTTAATAAAGTTCCGAAAGCCTGCGCTAGGCTCAGACCTTCAGCACCTCCAAAGCCCATCTCATGGTCTTTAGACAAAGTTCTTCATTTCGCCTCCCTGTTGAGCAATGAAGAATGTGCGTTAAAGGATTTGACGCAAAAAGTTATTTTCCTATTTGCACTCGCGTCCGGGGCCAGGGTTAGTGAGATCGTAGCCCTCTCGAGAGAGGCAGGTCGTGTTCAGTTCCTGGATGGGGGGGAGCTGAACCTGTTTCCGGATCCTACGTTTCTCGCCAAGAATGAGTTACCCACCAACAGGTGGGGTCCCTGGAGAATCTGCCCTCTGAAAGAAGATGCATCTCTATGTCCAGTAGAATGCCTAAAGGTCTATCTTCGTAGAACTTCAGACTTCAAGGGTGGTCAACTATTCAGGGGAGAAACATCAGGCTCAAATTTATCTCTGAATCAACTCAGAGCGAAAATCACATATTTTATTCGCAGAGCGGATCCTGACAGTACACCCGCAGGTCACGATCCGAGGAAAGTTGCCTCATCCCTAAATTTCTTTAATTGTATGGATTTTGAACATCTCCGTTCATACACGGGCTGGAAGTCTTCCAGGGTGTTCTTTTGCCACTATGCGAAGCAAGTAGAGGAACTTAAGAGATCTGTGGTAGCAGTGGGTCGTGTAGTTAACCCTACTGTTTAAC
Organism: Palaemon carinicauda; assembly: GCF_036898095.1. Lineage (NCBI taxonomy): Eukaryota > Metazoa > Arthropoda > Malacostraca > Decapoda > Palaemonidae > Palaemon > Palaemon carinicauda. The sequence goes on along the minus strand of NC_090735.1, from coordinate 40,643,616 downwards.
TCTGCGAGGAACAGTGGTCTTAATTGGAACGATTAAGTCCAGGGTGAGTGTGTAGATACATACTGTACTACAAACTAAAGGAGGGCACCAAGTGCCTACATAGACTGTTCCTTCTTTCAAAGGTGAACCTAGCATAAGTACAGACATGTGTGCCGAGCGTTTCTAACGCTAATGTGATTGATTTGTAATACAGACTTTTATGACTTGATACCTTGGTATCTTATTAAAGTGGTGTTTAATGGTTTTTCTTTCAGATAAACAAGTTCTGTTTACTATCATACTTATGCTTAAAGTTTTGGGTTATCCTCTTTTATATAAATATATATATTTGTTGTTAACCTGTCTGTTTATTATCTGTCAATAAACTTGTTCTTGAGAACCTTGCGTCTCTTTCACCTGTGTCAATTTATTGGTATAATTGAGCATTTTAATTCTATGTATCTTATCTGGGATAATTCTGATAAAATTGTTCTGTTATGCAAGCTATGTTGCATTGGTTTATGTAAGTCCCCTAATGGGGTGATTAAATCATCCACGAGGGGGAAGGTCATTTCGCTATTGTGTTCATCCTGAAAAATGAAGAACAACGGAAGAACAGCAGCTTTTCGTTGCCGTACGTTGAAATTCCATAAATTTATTACTTATTATACCTATATTATCAAACCATAAGATATTATATAAAGAGGTTTAGAGGGAAGTCATTGTGGCTAGTAATAGTCCAGTAATGATGTTGGTAAAACAACTTATCGAGACTCATGTAGACTATTTTAATCTTGGTCTGAGATATTAACATTATTGTTCTCTTCATACATCTGTTGAAAATGAACTCAAACAATATGTAAGTCTTATTTGGTACCTTTAACCTTAGTAGGTAGAAAGCGGCTTTATTATAGAAAGCACGCTGATAAAACAAATTTCTTTATAGGTGTCTTATTTCTGAATACCTTTTGAATAGTAATGATAATCAATCTAATTGCTTTAACTATCATAAAAACCAATGTATACATATATATATGCAACCCATGCTATACTTTTACATTGAATAAATAATTTCTTTAAGTAAAGGACAACTAGTTAGCTGAGAAATGTTCTCATTATAAGGATGAAGGAAAGGTCATAATAATAAACACAATATTGTTTACAGAACACATATATTAGTAATAAATTCTTAACCTTATTGTTATTATTATTATCGATTAAATTTTGATTTCATTCAAGGAAGATCAATATTTTATCCATAATTGGCCAATTAATTTATTTTTATATACATTTATTTGATATAATTAAAATTGAATGTCTTTCATAAAATCCATAACCATGAAATATTATAATTATCGTATGACCATTTCCTAATAAAATTTATATTACAACGAATTTCCTTTCATATACATTTATTTCATTTAATTTAAAATCGAATGACTTTCATAGAATCCATAATCTTGAAATATAAAAATTATTGTATGACCATTTCCTGAGAAAGCTTATATTTCAATTAATTTCCTTTCATATACATTTATTTAACTTAATTCAAATCGAATGCCTTTCATAAAATCCATAATCTTGAAATATAGTAATCATTGTCTGACCATTTTCTAAGAAAACTTATATATCCAAATAGGTGAAAAACATCTGAGTATCTATATTCTCAATCAGGACTTTTATCTCTCCACTGTATCCACGCGGACGTATCGAGTTAAAAGCTCAAATAACCGGAGGATGGGTGATCAGCAATCCCGGATTTTCCAATAATTATGCCAGAGAATTCTCTTTGTGAGAAGCATTTTCTTCGGAGCACCATGCAGAGCTATTTCCAATCCTTTTTTGGTGAAAAAAATTCATTTGAAAACGGAAGCGTATTCCGATACTCGTCTGAATAAAAAAAAAAGTATTTTTTTTTTCTTTCTTTTTAACGTGGGTCTGAATATTCAGAGTGAAATATCCTCTTCTGGGTTTATATCAGAATTTAGTTATTGATGATTAAGTACCAGATAATGCAAATGTTAATACTAATCTTTAAGTGAATTTGTCCTTTGTGTTTTAATTCTCTACTTAATATTGTGTTATTTATCGCACGTTTTTAATAACCTTATACAGTTTTTATCACATTAAACTAGTATTTTTTGATAAAGTGTATTTCTATTATTAAAAATAGAACATATCGAGAACATTATCAATGTTAAGAATATATTTAGAATCTTTATATATATATATATATATATATATATATATATATATATATATATATATAGATAGATAGATATATACATATATATATATATATATATATATATATATATATATATATATATATATATATATATATATATAGAGAGAGAGAGAGAGAGAGAGAGAGAGAGAGAGAGAGAGAGAGAGAGAGAGAGAGAGAGAGAGAGAGAGAGAGAGAGAGAGAGAGAGAGAATATATATATATGTATATATAAATATTTATGCATATACATATGTGTATATACATATATATATATATATATATATATATATATATATATATATATATATATATATATATATATATATATATATACATACATATATATATATATATATATATATATATATATATATATATATATATATATATATATATATGTATATATATAAATATATATATATATATATATATATATATATATATATATATGTATACATACATATACATACATATATATATATATATATATATATATATATATATATATATATATATATATATATATATATTATAAAATATTCACTAAAATAAAATTCTAATTCCAATTGCTCTGCATATGGGATCTTTTGTCAAGAATAATGGAAGAAGAAAATAGAAAAGTGAGTTATTGAAAACTGGTCTCAACAAAACCTTCAGTTACTTTAATAATAATAATAATAATAATAATAATACTAATAATAATAATAATAATAATAATAATAATAATAATAATAATAATAATAATAATAATAATAATAATAATATGCAACACACAATACGTATCCATTTATTCAGCAAACAATTCTTTGCCTGTTACATTATATTTCGTCGACTCTTCATCATCGGTCAAGGTCATTCAAGTTGATGGGCCATTACCAAATACTGAGCGAATCGATGCTTGGTTACCTACGAAGTCGTTGGTTGTTTATTCAGTTCTCCAATGAATTAATATAAATTTTTCAGTCATCATACTCCAAGAGTTGAACTTAAAATAATATTTGTTTGAATTATTTTAATTTCTAATATAAAATAATTGCGAATAGGATTTTTTTTTTATTCATATGGAGATTAATATGGGTGAAAGAAGAATAAGGGCACTTAGGTACACTTTTATAAAAACCGTAATTTTGATATGAAATTCTTTGTAAAAATATACTGTTCTCAGATATATTTTAGTAAAATACAGACGACCGTAACTTTACTTTACTATGTAAGTATCTATTACAGGTTGGTGACCGTTATGTCACTCCATTAGGGCAGTATATCCGGTTTTTAAACGGTAAATGTCTGGCAACATTTATGCCAAGATTTTTTTAATTTTTCTTATTAGATGATATTACTATTCTTCATATTTTACTCTTAATATCAACCCTTATATTTATGATTTTCCAATAAAGCTTACATAATAGATTATACTAAATTAGTTTTCCACAGGAATATTTCATGATGAAATATCGTATTAAGATATTGACACAAGAATAAAAAAGATGCAATAGTTTACGATGTCAGTCTTAGTTTTAGTATAAAATTTCCACCCTGAACAGATACAAATACTACAAATAGCTTATTATTATCGTTCAAAGCTATGCTATAACCTTGGATGGGAATTTTAGATGCTACAAGTTCTATCAGAGTAGCTCAGAGAGGAAAGGAAATAAGTAAATAAAAAAAATAAATATATATAAGAAGTATTGAATAAAAATGTAAATTATTCTAAGGTCAGCAACAACGTTAAAACCAATATTAAATATAAAATCAGACTTTGGTTATCTTCTTCAACATAAAAGCATTTGCAGAAAGTTCTCAAGTTTCCCCGATTCAACCTCCAGATAAGAAAGATCATTCCACAATCGGACACAGCTGGGCTAAAGCTTCTTGACTGCAGTGCAGTATTGAAACAATCACTTTCAAATGCAATATAACGAACAAATAAACATATATGAATGACTGATACCTATCTTCCTTACTGAAATATACTCTCTCTCTCTCTCTCTCTCTCTCTCTCTCTCTCTCTCTCTCTCTCTCTCTCTCTCAATGATACCTATCTTCCTTATTGACCTAAACGCTTTCCTTTTTACAATGATACATCTCTCTCTCTCTCTCTCTCTCTCTCTCTCTCTCTCTCTCTCTCTCTCTCTCTCTCTCTCTCAATGATACCTATCTTCCTTATTGACCTAAACGCTTTCCTTTTTACAATGATACATCTCTCTCTCTCTCTCTCTCTCTCTCTCTCTCTCTCTCTCTCTCTCTCTCTCTCTCTCAATGATACGTATCTTCCTTATTGACCTAAACGCTTTCCTTTTTACAATGATAAATCTCTCTCTCTCTCTCTCTCTCTCTCTCTCTCTCTCTCTCTCTCTCTCTCTCTCTCAATGATACGTATCTTCCTTATTTACCTTTTCAATTATACATATTTTTCTTACTGATCTATATATTTTCTCTCTCTCTCTCTCTCTCTCTCTCTCTCTCTCTCTCTCTCTCTCTCTCTCTCTCTCTCTCTCTCTCTCTCAGTATTTTCAATATTTTATTATGCCGAAAATAAAGGTATTGCCGGTAAATCATATTTTTCTTAAAGATAATTCTGAGATATTTAACATTTTTTACATAACTACTTCATCTCCCATTTACAAAGAATGAAATCTTGGCTAACCATTCTACCATGTGATGATTCAAAGACTCAAACTTTTTTTCTTGTTATCTCGTCCTAAACTTCCATTTCAAAAGAAAAGATTCTGCTGACTTCCAGATCTGAGTAGTTTCTATTTGTAGATGTTTTTTTTCTATAATTTCTTTTATCTACCAGACTCCATATATCATTTGACCAAGGCATTTTATAGAGGTCAAGCAGATGAGTCCTACTTTCTATCTAAGAATTTCCATTTAGATGTTATAGATTATTATATCATATGTCCATATAATGATTCTCAAGTATTAAGGAAAGCCTGCTTACAAAGTGCATATAAAGACTTTTGTCTAATGGACACCTTGCAACAATTACTTTGTATATATATATATATATATATATATATATATATATATATATATATATATATATATATATGAGTGTGTGAATGTACTGTATAAATATATCTATATATGTATATATGTAAATATATGTATGTATGTAATTATATATATATATATATATATATATATATATATATATATATATATATATATATATAAATATATATATATAAATATATATATATATATATATATATATATATATATAAACATTCATATATATATATATATATATATATATATATATATATATATTTATATATATATGTATATATATATATATATATATATATATATATATATATATATATATATATATATATATTTATACATATACATATATATATATTTATATATGCATATATATATATATATATATATATATATATATGTATATCTATCTATCTATCTATCTATCTATCTATCTCTCTATATATATATATTTATATATATATATATATATATATATATATATATATATATATATATATGTATATTTATCTATCTATCTATCTATCTATCTATCTATCTCTCTCTATATATATATTTATATATAGATATATATATATATATATATATATATATATATACATATATATATATATATATATATATATATATATATGTATATATATATATATATATATATATATATATATATATATATATATATATAACGGATTTTGAGCGAAGCGAAAAATCTATTTTTGGGTGAGATAGCCATGTCGTCCTGATGGAAGTTCCTATAGGGTAGCTTCCTAGGGTATATTACAACTACGGCGATATTCCCAGAGAATTTACCTTAAGGTACCAGAATTCTAACTCCTGGAGCGAGTATCCCTCGTGAAAGGGATATCGCGACATATCAGAGGACGTATTCTAGACACGTCACATGGCAATCTACGACCTGAACAGAGATTTCGTCTCGTAGGAGGGAGATTGACGAGATACGAATTCGGGAAAGAAAAAGGGGAGCCGCTCCCAAGGCTTCCCTATCCCCCGATTCGTATGCGTGCCTGGCGCCAATCCTGGCGCCATCTGTATTCCTTGTAGCGTACACGAGGTGCTACAGATACTGTATGTAGGGAGGGGTCCTACAGCCCTTTCTTAGAAAGGCAAGGGCAGGTCCATCAGGACGACATGGCTATCTCACCCAAAAATAGATTTTTCGCTTCGCTCAAAATCCGTTTTTTGGGCTCAAGCCATGTCGTCCTGATGGAAGTGTACCAGAGCATTACTGTATCTGTGGATTCTCAGAACGTGCCGTACTCCCCGGAGGTATTTATTCCCGGTCGACTAGACCTAGAGACCTAAGATGTTACCGTTATACATCTTTTCAACTAACTATAAACTATGTTAGAGCTTCCTGCTCTCTACAGGGAAGAGTCCTACTAGACTCTGGAAAGTCTCGAAGAGTACATATATCTATGTATGAATACCAGGCAAGCTAATATAGTGATCTCGCCCTATATTAAGTAAAGCATAGTTTGTATAGAACCACTGCGTCAATATATTGACCAGTAATCCGCACAATACTTGTATTGGACAAAGGTTTATATCCGCATAGGAAGAAACTAATAAAACCGCCCTCGTCCCATTATGGGACGGAGTCCTCCCATTAGGGGACTTACATAAACCAATGCAACATAGCTTGCATAACAGAACAATTCTATCAGAATTATCCCAGATAAGATACATAGAATTAAAATGCTCAATTATACCAATAAATTGACACAGGTGAAAGAGACGCAAGGTTCTCAAGAACAAGTTTATTGACAGATAATAAACAGACAGGTTAACAACAAATATATATATTTATATAAAAGAGGGTAACCCAAAACTTCAAGCATAAGTATGATAGTAAACAGAACTTGTTTATCTGAAAGAAAAACCATTAAACACCACTTTAATAAGATACCAAGGTATCAAGTCATAAAAAGTCTGTATTACAAATCAATCACATTAGCGTTAGAAACGCTTGGCACACATGTCTGTACTTATGCTAGGTTCACCTTTGAAAGAAGGAACAGTCTATATGGGCACTTGGTACCCTCATTTAGTTTGTAGTACAGTATGTACCTACACACTCACCCTGGACTTAATCGTCCCAATTAAGACCACTGTTCCTCGCAGAGTTAAACAGTAGGGTTAACTACACGACCCACTGCTACCACAGATCTCTTAAGTTCCTCTACTTGCTTCGCATAGTGGCGAAAGAACACCCTGGAAGACTTCCAGCCCGTGTATGAACGGAGATGTTCAAAATCCATACAATTAAAGAAATTTAGGGATGAGGCAACTTTCCTCGGATCGTGACCTGCGGGTGTACTGTCAGGATCCGCTCTGCGAATAAAATATGTGATTTTCGCTCTGAGTTGATTCAGAGATAAATTAGAGCCTGATGTTTCTCCCCTGAATAGTTGACCACCCTTGAAGTCTGAAGTTCTACGAAGATAGACCTTTAGGCATTCTACTGGACATAGAGATGCATCTTCTTTCAGAGGGCAGATTCTCCAGGGACCCCACCTGTTGGTGGGTAACTCATTCTTGGCGAGAAACGTAGGATCCGGAAACAGGTTCAGTTCCCCCCCATCCAGGAACTGAACACGACCTGCCTCTCTCGAGAGGGCTACGATCTCACTAACCCTGGCCCCGGACGCGAGTGCAAATAGGAAAATAACTTTTTGCGTCAAATCCTTTAACGCACATTCTTCATTGCTCAACAGGGAGGCGAAATGAAGAACTTTGTCTAAAGACCATGAGATGGGCTTTGGAGGTGCTGAAGGTCTGAGCCTAGCGCAGGCTTTCGGAACTTTATTAAAGATCTCGTTACCTAGGTCGATCTGGAAGGCAAATAAAATGGGTCTCATCAAAGCAGATTTACACACTGAAATTGTGTTAGCTGCCAACCCTTGGCCATGGAGGTGGATGAAGAAAGATAAGCAGAAGTCTGTTGAGATCTCCTGCGGATTCTTTGCCTTTACAAAGGCCACCCATTTTCTCCAAGATGACTCATATTGCCTTCTAGTCGATTTGCACTTGTATTCCTCTAGGAAGTCTATGCTGGCTTTCGAAATCCCGAAACGCTTTCTCACCGCTAGGGCGAGAAAATCATGAGCTGCAGGGTCTGGGTTTTCTGTAATGAAGCGCAGACAGTCGACTTCTGGACTCGCTGGGTCAGAACTGGATGTGGTAGCGGCACGAACTTCATCTGTAGTTCCAACGCCAAGGGGAACCACATACTGTTCGCCCACTTGTGGGCCACTATTGCCGCTACCCCCCTTGAAGGATCTCAGTTTGTTGAGGACCCTCAACAGAAGGTTGTGAGGAGGGAACAGATAAATCCTGGACCATCTGTTCCAGTCGAGGGACATTGCGTCCACTGCTTCCGCTAAGGGGTCCTCGTACGGGGACACGTACAGGGGCAACTTCTTGTTGTCTTTCGTCGCAAAGAGGTCTATTTGCAGTTCTGGGACTTGATTCAGAATGAAGGAAAATGATCCTGCGTCTAAGGACCATTCCGACTCTATCGGTGTGAACCTGGATAGAGCGTCCGCTGTCACATTGCGGACTCCTTGAAGGTGAACTGCCGACAGGTACCACTTCTTCTTTTCCGCCAATCGGAAAATGGCTAACATCACTTGGTTGAGAGGTGGTGACCTCGACCCTTGTCGATTCAAGCATCTCACAACCACCTCGCTGTCCGTCACCAATCTTATGTGGATCGAGTGACGCGGGGAGACTTTCTTTAAGGTAAGGAGCACTGCCATAGCTTCTAGAAAGTTTATATGAAAGGTCCTGAATAGCTTGGACCAAGTCCCCTGGACTTTTTTCCGATGAGAGTGACCTCCCCATCCCTCCTTTGAGGCGTCTGAGTGAATCGTCATCGACGGGGGAGGTGGCTGAAGAAGAACCGACTTCTTTAGATGTCTGGCTTGGGACCAAGGTCTGAGAAGAGTACGTAGGCGAGGCGGCACTGGTCTTCTCAGGTCTCTTCGCGCGTTTGATGCATACCTTCTCCAAACTCCGGTTGCATCCTTTAGCTGTGCTCTTAGCACTGGGTCTGTCACTGAAGCAAACTGGAGAGAGCCTAGTACCCTCTCCTGTTCGCGTCTTGATATCCTTTTGGAATCTAGAAGTCTCTTGACAGAGCCCGCTATCTCCTTCCTTTTCTTCGTCGGGATGGAGAAACTGTGTGACAAAAGGTCCCAGTGGATTCCCAGCCACTGGAACTTTTGGGATGGAGAAAGTCGAGACTTTTTCTTGTTGATCTTGAAGCCTAGGTACTCTAGGCACTGGATCACCTGACTGGAAGCTTGCAAGCATTCGGTCTCGGATGCTGCCCACACCAGCCAGTCGTCCAGGTAGGCTACTACCTGAATTCCCTTTAGGCGTAATTGTTTGAGAGCTGCGCTCGCAAGCTTCGTGAAAATCCTTGGGGCTATGTTTAGCCCGAATGGCATGGCTCTGAAGGCGTACAGTTTCCGTTGTAGCCTGAACTCTAGGTAGGGGGAGAGTCGACGGCTGATTGGAATGTGCCAATAGGCGTCTGACAAGTCTATAGAGACTGAGTATGCCCTCTTGGGCAGTAAGGTCCTTATGTGTTGCAGTGTTAGCATCTTGAATTTGCAATTCACTATGAACTTGTTGAGCGGTGACAAGTCCAGAATGACTCTGAGCTTTTCCGAGTCTTTCTTGGGAACACAAAACAGCCTCCCTTGGAATTTGATGGACTTCACCTTTCGGATCACATTTTTCTCCAACAGTTCTTGAACGTACTCCTCCAAAACGGGGGTGGAGTGTTGGAAAAACCGAAGGCATGGCGGTGGAGTGCTGTACCAGCTCCAACCCAGTCCATTCTTGAGTAGGCTTTGGGCCCAGGGATCGAAGGTCCAGCGATCCCAAAATTTCATCAGTCTCCCTCCTACCGGTATCATTTCACTTGGACTGCCGTCCTGAGGTCTTGCCTCCCTGACCACGACCACCTCTGAATCCCCTTCCCCTTGAGGGGCGCCTAGACGAGCCTCTGGCTGCTCCTCTAGGTTTTGCACGAAAGGAAGAAGACTGTCCTTCGAACGTTGGGGCGAATGTGGTTGACTGACCTGGCACAACCTGGGGTACCCACTGAAAGGCAGTCGGGGTTTGTGCCACCATCTGGGGCACTGGAGGCAAAGGCAATTGCAGTTGCTGTTGCTGTCTATAAGGCTTGGCTGGCCGAGATGGTAGCCTAGTCCTCATATTCTTCCTCTTTGGTTGAGGACCCTCATCCGGGGAAGATTTTCTTTTGATAGCCAGGCCCCACTTCTGGAGAAGGTTTCTATTCTCCACGGCGGCCTTATCAACAACCTCTTTGACCACATCGGTAGGGAAAAGGTCTTTTCCCCAAATGTTGGAGGAGATTAATTTCCTTGGTTCGTGTCTCACCGAAGCCCCGGTGAACACGACCTCCCTGCAAGCTCTCCTTGCCTTGATGAAGCCATAAAGGTCCTTCGTCACTGTGGCTAGGTGAGACTTAGCCACTACCATGAACATTTCATGGACCTTAGGGTCACTTGCCATTGTCTCAAGAGTGGTCTGATGAGACATTGAGGCAGCCAGTCTTTCTTTGGTCTCGAACTCTCTTCGTAAAAGAGATTCGGGCAGCTTGGGGAGGTCCTCGCCGAATTGCCGTCCGGCAATATCAGCCTCCAACTTTCCCACTGAGAATGTCAGATGGACATCCTTCCAGTCTTTGTGGTCCATAGGCAGAGCCAGCGACAAGGGTTTACACTCCTCCAGGGAGGGGCAAGGCTTGCCGGCCTCGACTGCCTTTAGGACAGCCGCACACCCTTTTTGTAAAAAGGGGAAGGCTCTATCAGGAGAGGACACAAAAGAAGGGAGCTTCTTGCTCAATGCAGCTACCTTCGAATTCGAGAAGCCCCTCTCTTTCATCGAGGATGAAAGTAGGGCTTGAGCCTTAGCGTGGTCCATAATAATGACCTCCTTCGGCTCTGTCTCCTCCCTTGAAGCTGGTTCTTTTCTCAGCCGGACATAGCAGTCCGGATATGATGCCTTGCTGGGCCAGAATTCTACCTCCTCTAGGGGAACTGAACCCAGCTTATCCGAGATGACGATCTTACCAGTCGTCATCGGCATGTGCTCAGCATACCTCCATGGGTTAGCATCTGAGCATATGGGAAGGTCTTTCACATTGAGCCTTTTCTGGGGCCCATGTGATTCTGCTAGGGACTGCATACGCAGTTCCATTGCAGCCGCCTTCTCCTGATTCTCCTTCTGCATTTGTTGGATCATTCCAACAATCGAAGAGAGGGCCTGTCCCAGTTCTACTGGGAGACCAGCCGATGTTGAGGGGATAGGCTCCGGCATCTGAACCGGAGTAGCCGACACCTCGTCGACCTCATCCTCTACGACATCCGGGGTTTGAACTTGATCCTGACCTTCTGCCAGGAGGTCTTCTTCCAAACGTTCGTCCAGGTCAGACATCCTGTCACACAACTGGATGTCTTGCATCGCATCTGCGACTTCCTCGTCCACCTGGACTTGATCTTGAGGGATCTCCTCTTGAGGCTGGGGAATCACTGCCTCAGCTGATGCCTGGGGAAAAAGATACGCCCTCATCTTCTCACTTGGAAGATAAGGGCCAGAGGTGTTCTTCTTGAAGCCCCTTACCCAAGTACGAAGCTTTTCCCTAGCTATATCCCTTGATTCCGCCGTTCTAGGGGAATCAAAAGCCTCAGTAATCAGGTTAGTACATACAGTACATACCTGAGGGTCCCAATACTGGAGATCATCCTTGGAGACAGCGCATGCTGCGTGTCTCCTACAACACTCATGTCCGCAGAGGTTCTTGCTGCGGACATTGCAGAAAACATTTCCGCACTTCGGAGGGTCCTCCTGTAAAGAGAAGAAATTTCCATGAGTATCAAGTGAACTATGTATCACTGGATATGCATAGTATAGCATAACAATTCATAAAGGAAAGACACACACTTGTGGTTCCGTCACAACCCATTGTTGCAGCCTTCCAGAAAATAAAATCAAAATGGTTTATCTCTACTAGAGTAACCAATGTAAGGTTTCCAGAGGAAACAGGTGGAGCTCACACCTAGGCAATGATTTTAAAATCCTGGATAATAGACAGGGAAGAACTCTGCTTCCTATCTGAGGGCAACAGCAAAGGGCTGTGCAAGAAAACACAATAGTGTTAGAAGATACAGTGCTGTACCTAAACCTTTACTATAGTTTTCTTCTTACTGTATATGCTATACAGAAGAATACTAGTACAGTATAGGAGGATGTGTGCCGGCCTGCCTTTGCCGGCCGGCACACACCACAACTAGCTTTAAAGTATACTACTTAACAGCTATTGGGCGGCAGCACTCTGGTTCAAATGCCTGTGCCGGCGGCAGCAGCTGCCGGCCGGCAACAGCCAGTGTTGGCCGGCAATGACTGCCGGCCAGCAACTACACAAGGTAGTACCCAGCTGCCGGCCACACTCTTGGTGACCGGCAGACAAGGACTGACATAAGCCGGCCGCAAAGGTACAAGACCGATGCCAGCCGGCAGCAAAAGAACCAGAATACTACACCTGCCCAGCTGCCGGCCTCATAGGCCGACAGCCGGGACAGGTACAGCACTAGAAGAAAATAGAATGGATGCCGGGATAAGAGTGTACACAACCCCCCAAGCCCGGCAACCGAATGAGTGCATATAAGGAAGGGGAGAAACTTAATTCAGGCTTCCTTGACCAATGCCGTCCGGCTCTGCCGGCAGGCATGGATGAGGGACCAAGAGAGGTCCGGGCAGCACTCGAAAACATAAGACCCTTGCCGCCGGCATCTCTGCCGGCCGGCAATGGGCTTAGTCAATTCCACATCCCAACCTATACTAGGTCCAGAAGTAGAATGACGTACAGTACAGTAATACCCCTGCCGGCCAGCTCTGCCGGCCGGCAAGGTACAGTACAGTAATGGCTAGGCCATTACGGAGATAGAGGGGGAAGGGACAAGAGGGTCCTGCCAACCTTGCTTTAGTGACAGATCACCCGCAGCCAAGAACTTTGTCTTAGCCTAAGGGAGATCTAAGGGAAAGGGCCAGCAATACTTGCCAGCTTCCAGAGCACCAAAGCAAGGAAGGCGTTGCTACTCCAAGGGAAGAATTTATCCTCCCCCGAGAACAGCAACAGGACTTAGTCTGGTCGATCACAAAAGAAGGAATCATAACTTACAGAAACCTTCTGTAGTGACCTAAGGGAGCTAAGCTCCCTTTGTAAGTGTTAGGTCAGCGAGGGGGACTCTGCCCCAAGCCAGACAACACGGACTCAGACTAAAAACTCTGTTGTTCTGTCCCTCTTTGAACCAGACTTTGCTGGAACAGGAAGGTACAGTAACACCCTAGTATAGTTTTATCGAAAATGAATTCGGAAAAAACCACTTAGGGATAAGCCCAAGGCTTAAACAGAGGGAAATGGATTGCATACCTTCTCCGAAGAAAAGAAAGCAACCGGGGAGTATGATAAAGTATACTAAGGCTCCATAAGCAATTAGCCTATGCACCAAGAGAATCGATTACCTAATTCACCGAAACTCTCACGTATACAATCTTGGAAATATTCCACACAGTCTAAAATGTATAAAATATAGCCTAAAGCTTCAATAAAATTTTGATTACACTCGGAAAAACCAAAATCATGCATTAAGTACTAGGACCAAACGACTAGGCTACATGGCCTAGCGTAGGCCAGAATGGCGAATACTTTGCCAAATAATACTAAGCACGAAAGGAAATCCTATGTAAAGCAGAAATAGCTAAAATTTATTAAGCAAAACAACCAGGAATGTCACTCTGACTAACTAATTTATACCTAGCGAGTGACAGTGTCCAGGACACCTCTGGTAGGCTACGGCTCTCGTATCAAAGATTAATCCTATTAATCACTCAAAATTTTACCAAGAGCCTACATTTATACATAACAGACACTATACTCAACTTATCCGAGGCCAACGAAGACGGAGAAGCCATGAAAAGCTGAATAAATCCAAGATTTGCGAGAAAAACAGGAAAAAACACCGAGTTGTTAAGCTACGCAAAAAGGAATACAGATGGCGCCAGGATTGGCGCCAGGCACGCATACGAATCGGGGGATAGGGAAGCCTTGGGAGCGGCTCCCCTTTTTCTTTCCCGAATTCGTATCTCGTCAATCTCCCTCCTACGAGACGAAATCTCTGTTCAGGTCGTAGATATCCATGTGACGTGTCTAGAATACGTCCTCTGATATGTCGCGATATCCCTTTCACGAGGGATACTCGCTCCAGGAGTTAGAATTCTGGTACCTTAAGGTAAATTCTCTGGGAATATCGCCGTAGTTGTAATATACCCTAGGAAGCTACCCTATAGGAACTTCCATCAGGACGACATGGCTTGAGCCCAAAAATATATATATATATATATATATATATATATATATATATATATATATATATATATATATATATATGTATATATATATATATATATATATATATATATATTATATATATATATATATATATATATATATATATATATATATATATATATATATATATATATATATATATATATATATATATATATATATATATATATATATATATATATATATATATATATATATATATATGTGTGTGTATATATATATATATATATATATATATATATATATATATATATATATATATATATATATATATATACTGTATATATATATGTATCTGTATGCATATATATATATTTATATATATATATATATAACGGATTTTGAGCGAAGCGAAAAATCTATTTTTGGGTAAGATGGCCATGTCGTCCTGATGGAAGTTCCTTAAAGGCAGCTTCCTAGGGTATATTACAACTACGGCGATATTCCCAGAGAATTTACCTTAAAGTACCCAGAATTCTAACTCCTGGAGCGAGTATCCCTAAAAGAGACCTTAGGGATATCGTAAATATCAGTGGACGTATTCTTGACACGCCTCATAGCAATCTATACCCCGAATAGAGTTAACACTTCGTAGGGGTCAAATGGCAAGAAAACGAAAACGAGAACGAAAAGGGGAGAGCCGTTCGTAAGGCCCTCTCTTCTCCCATTTCGTAAGCGTGCCCTGCGCCGATTCTGGCGCCATCTGCATTCCTTGTAGCGAAACACGAGGTGCTACAGATACTGTATGTAGGGAGGGGTCCTACGGCCCTTTCATTGAAAGGGAAGGGCGGGTCCATCAGGACGACATGGCCATCTTACCCAAAAATAGATTTTTCGCTTCGCTCAAAATCCGTTTTTTGGGCTCAAGCCATGTCGTCCTGATGGAAGTATACCAGAGCATTACTGTATCTGTGGATTCTCAAAATGTACCGTACTCCTCAGAAGTATTTCCCCCAGTCGACGCGACCTAGAGACCCAAGATGTTACCGTCATACATCTTTTCAACTAATCATAAACCATGATAGAGCTTCCTGCCCCCAACAGGGAAGAGTCTTACTAGATTCTGGGAAAGTCTCGAAGAGTACATATATCTAAGTATGAACCCCAGGTAAGCAAGTATAGTGGTCTCACCCCATACTGGGTAAAGCGAAGTTCGAAAAGAATCACTGTGTCAATATGAAATATCGACCAGTCCTCCGCTCAAAACACGTATTGGACAAAGGTTCATATCCGCTTAGGAGGAAACTCGTAAATCCGTCACCATCCCTTTATGGGATGGAGTCCTCCAGCTAAGGGGAAGCATAAACCAATGCAATATTAGCTTGCATAAGGGAACATTCTATTAGAATTATCCCCGGGTAAATATACATAGAATGAATGCTCACAGGTGAAGGAGACGCAAGGTTCTTAAGAACCAGTTTATTGACAGACAATAAACAAACAGGTTAACCACACTCATATATATATATATATATATATATATATATATATATATATATATATATATATATATATATATATATATATATATATATATATATATATATATATATATATATATATCTATATATAAGAGGAGGATAACTAAAACTTTAAGCATAAGTATGATAGTAAACAGAAACTTGTTTGTCTGAAAGAAAAAACATTGGAGCCACTTTTAAGATACCAAAGTATCAAAGTCAAAAGTCTGTTTTACTAATCAGTCACATTAGCGTTAGAAACGCTCGGCACGCATGTTTGCACTTATGCTGGGTTCACCTTTGAAAGTGGAACAGT
>NC_090735.1:40618116-40623116 GCF_036898095.1 Palaemon carinicauda | reverse complement strand
ACAATTCTTCTGTACTTATACCTGTCGAATTCAGGTATTTTGTACTTAGAATTGAAATCAACCCAACTTCACCATCGTAGCTAATTGGTAGTTTGTTACTTGGCATTCAATTAAATGATAAATGTTGCACATTTTTACGTGTTTTTCATATTCAAATAAGCCATATATATTTTTGATACATTAATGTCTGGATTCTCTTAACGACCTCGGGATCAGAGCCCCAGGCGAAATCACACAAAGACAAGAGCTTGGCTCCGGCCGGGAATCGAACCCTGGTCGGCAAGCTTGTACAGACAGTGACTAACCCACTTGGCCACGAAGAAAGATAAAAGTCAATGACAATTCTTCTGTACATATACCTGTCGAATTCAGGTATGTTGTACTTAGAATTGAAATCAACCCATCTTCGCCATCGTAGCTAATGGTAGTTTATTACTTGGCATTCAATTAAATGATAAATTTTGCACACTTTTACGTGTTTTTCATATTCAAATAAGCCATATATATTTTTGATACATTAATGTCTGGATTCTTTTAACGACCTCGGGATCAGAGCCCCAGGCGAAATCACACAAAGACAAGAGCTTGGCTCCGGCCGGGAATCGAACCCTGGTCGGCAAGCTTGTACAGACAATGACTAACCCACTTGGCCACGAAGAAAGATAAAAGTCAATGACAATTCTTCTGTACTTATACCCGGCTGGAGCCAAGCTCTTGTCTTTGTGTGATTTTGCCTGGGGCTCTGATCCCGAGGTCGTTAATTGAATCCAGACGTTAATGTATCAAAAATATATATGGCTTATATGAATATGAAAAACACGGAAAAATATGCAAAATTTATCATTTTATTGAATGCCAAGTAACAAACTATCAATTAGCTACGATGGTGAAGATGGGTTGATTTCAATTCTAAGTACAAAATACCTGAATTCGACAGGTATAAGTACAGAAGAATTGTCATTGACTTTTATCTTTCTTCGTGGCCAAGTGGGTTAGTCACTGTCTGTACAAGCTTGCCGACCAGGGTTGGATTTCCGGCCGGAGCCAAGCTCTTGTCTTTGTGTGATTTCGCCTGGGGCTCTGATACCGAGGTCGTTAAGAGAATCCAGACATTAATGTATCAAAAATATATATGGCTTATTTGAATATGAAAAACATGTAAAAATGTGCAAAATTTATCATTTAATTGAATGCCAAGTAACAAACTACCAATTAGCTACGATGGTGAAGATGGGTTGAATTCAATTCTAAGTACAAAATACCTGAATTCGACAGGTATAAGTACAGAAGAATTGTCATTGACTTTTATCTTTCTTCGTGGCCAAGTGGGTTAGTCACTGTCTGTACAAGCTTGCCGACCAGGGTTCGATTCCCGGCCGGAGCCAAGCTCTTGTCTTTGTGTGATTTCGCCTGGGGCTCTGATCCCAAGGTCGTTAAGAGAATCCAGACATTAATGTATCAAAAATATATATGGCTTATTTGAATATGAAAAACACATAAAAATGTGCAAAATTTATCATTTAATTGAATGCCAAGTAACAAACTGCCAATTAGCTACGATGGTGAAGATGGGTTGATTTCAATTCTAAGTACAAAATACCTGAATTCGACAGGTATAAGTACAGAAGAATTGTCATTGACTTTTATCTTTCTTCGTGGCCAAGTGGGTTAGTCACTGTCTGTACAAGCTTGCCGACCAGGGTTCGATTCCCGGCCGGAGCCAAGCTCTTGTCTTTGTGTGATTTCGCCTGGGGCTCTGATCCCGAGGTCGTTAAGAGAATCCAGACATTAATGTATCAAAAATATATATGGCTTATTTGAATATGAAAAACACGTAAAAATGTGCAAAATTTATCATTTAATTGAATGCCAAGTAACAAACTACCAATTAGCTACGATGGTGAAGATGGGTTGATTTCAATTCTAAGTACAAAATACCTGAATTCGACAGGTATAAGTACAGAAGAATTGTCATTGACTTTTATCTTTCTTCGTGGCCAAGTGGGTTAGTCACTGTCTGTACAAGCTTGCCGACCAGGGTTCGATTCCGGCCGGAACCAAGCTCTTGTCTTTGTGTGATTTCGCCTGGGGCTCTGATCCCGAGGTCGTTAAGAGAATCCAGACATTAATGTATCAAAAATATATATGGCTTATTTGAATATGAAAAACACGTAAAAATGTGCAAAATTTATCATTTAATTGAATGCCAAGTAACAAACTACCAATTAGCTACGATGGTGAAGATGGGTTGATTTCAATTCTAAGTACAAAATACCTGAATTTGACAGGTATAAGTACAGAAGAATTGTCATTGACTTTTATCTTTCTTTGTGGCCAAGTGGGTTAGTCACTGTCTGTACAAGCTTGCCGAACAGGGTTCGATTCCCGGCCGGAGCCAGGCTCTTGTCTTTGTGTGATTTCGCCTGGGGCTCTGATCCCGAGGTCGTTAAGAGAATCCAGACATTAATGTATCAAAAATATATATGGCTTATTTGAATATGAAAAACACATAAAAATGTGCAAAATTTATCATTCAATTGAATGCCAAGTAACAAACTACCAATTAGCTACGATGGTGAAGATGGGTTGATTTCAATTCTAAGTACAAAATACCTGAATTCGACAGGTATAAGTACAGAAGAATTGTCATTGACTTTTATCTTTCTTCGTGGCCAAGTGGGTTAGTCACTGTCTGTACAAGCTTGCCGACCAGGGTTCGATTCCCGGCCGGAGCCAAGCTCTTGTCTTTGTGTGATTTCGCCTGGGGCTCTGATCCCGAGGTCGTTAAGAGAATCCAGATATTAATGTATCAAAAATATATATGGTTTATTTGAATATGAAAAACACATAAAAATGTGCAAAATTTATCATTTAATTGAATGCCAAGTAACAAACTACCAATTAGCTACGATGGTGAAGATGGGTTGATTTCAATTCTAAGTACAAAATACCTGAATTCGACAGGTATAAGTACAGAAGAATTGTCATTGACTTTTATCTTTCTTCGTGGCCAAGTGGGTTAGTCACTGTCTGTAAAAGCTTGCCGACCAGGGTTCGATTCCCGGCCGGAGCCAAGCTCTTGTCTTTGTGTGATTTCGCCTGGGGCTCTGATCCCGAGGTCGTTAAGAGAATCCAGACATTAATGTATCAAAAATATATATGGCTTATTTGAATATGAAAAACACGTAAAAATGTGCAAAATTTATCATTTAATTGAATGCCAAGTAACAAACTACCAATTAGCTACGATGGTGAAGATGGGTTGATTTCAATTCTAAGTACAAAATACCTGAATTCGACAGGTATAAGTACAGAAGAATTGTCATTGACTTTTATCTTTCTTCGTGGCCAAGTGGGTTCGTCACTGTCTGTAAAAGCTTGCCGACCAGGGTTCGATTCCCGGCCGGAGCCAAGCTCTTGTCTTTGTGTGATTTCGCCTGGGGCTCTGATCCTGAGGTCGTTAAGAGAATCCAGACATTAATGTATCAAAAATATATATGGCTTATTTGAATATGAAAAACACGTAATAATGTGCAAAATTTATCATTTAATTGAATGCCAAGTAACAAACTACCAATTAGCTACGATGGTGAAGATGGGTTGATTTCAATTCTAAGTACAAAATACCTGAATTCGACAGGTATAAGTACAGAAGAATTGTCATTGACTTTTATTTTTCTTCGTGGCCAAGTGGGTTAGTCACTGTCTGTACAAGCTTGCCGACCAGGGTTCGATTCCCGGCTGGAGCCAAGCTTTTGTCTTTGTGTGATTTCGCCTGGGGCTCTGATCCCGAGGTCGTTAAGAGAATCCAGACATTAATGTATCAAAAATATATATGGCTTATTTGAATATGAAAAACACGTAAAAATGTGCAAAGTTTATCATTTAATTGAATGCCAAGTAACAAACTACCAATTAGCTACGATGGTGAAGATGGGTTGATTTCAATTCTAAGTACAAAATACCTGAATTCGACAGGTATAAGTACAGAAGAATTGTCATTGACTTTTATCTTTCTTCGTGGCCAAGTGGGGTTAGTCACTGTCTGTACAAGCTTGCCGACCAGGGTTCGATTCCCGGCCGGAGCCAAGCTCTTGTCTTTGTGTGATTTCGCCTGGGGCTCTGATCCCGAGGTCGTTAAGAGAATCCTGACATTAATGTATCAAAAATATATATGGCTTATTTGAATATGAAAAACACGTAAAAATTTGCAAAATTTATCATTTAATTGAATGCCAAGTAACAAACTACCAATTAGCTACGATGGCGAAGATGGGTTGATTTCAATTCTAAGTACAAAATACCTGAATTCGACAGGTATAAGTACAGAAGAATTGTCATTGACTTTTATCTTTCTTCGTGGCCAAGTGGGTTAGTCACTGTCTGTACAAGCTTACCGACCAGGGTTCGATTCCCTGCCGGAGCCAAGCTCTTGTCTTTGTGTGATTTCGCCTGGGGCTCTGATCCCGAGGTCGTTAAGAGAATCCAGACATTAATGTATCAAAAATATATATGGCTTATTTGAATATGAAAAACACGTAAAAATGTGCAAAATTTATCATTTAATTGAATGCCAAGTAACAAACTACCAATTAGCTACGATGGTGAAGATGGGTTGATTTCAATTCTAAGTACAAAATACCTGAATTCGACAGGTATAAGTACAGAAGAATTGTCATTGACTTTTATCTTTCTTCGTGGCCAAGTGGGTTAGTCACAGTCTGTACAAGCTAGCCGACCAGGGTTCAATTCCCGGCCGGAGCCAAGCTCTTGTCTTTGTGTGATTTCCCCTGGGGCTCTGATCCCGAGGTCGTTAAGAGAATCCAGACATTAATGTATCAAAAATATATATGGCTTGTTTGAATTTGAAAAACACGTAAAAATGTGCAAAATTTATCATTTAATTAAATGCCAAGTAACATACTACCAATTAGCTACGATGGTGAAGATGGGTTGATTTCAATTCTAAGTACAAAATACCTGAATTCGACAGGTATAAG
>NC_090735.1:40598116-40608116 GCF_036898095.1 Palaemon carinicauda | reverse complement strand
AGATAAATCCTACTTTCTACCTAAGAATTCCATTTAGATGTTATAGATTATTATATCATATGTCCATATAATGATTCTCAAGTATTAAGGAAAGCCTGCTTACAAAGTGCATATAAATATATATATATATATATATATATATATATATATATATATATATATATATATATGTATATATATATATATATATATATAAATATGTATATGTATATATATATATATATATATATATATATATATTATATATATATATATATATATATATATGTATATATATATATACAGTATATATATATATATATATATATATATATATATATATATATATATATATATATATATATATATATATATATATATGAGTGTGTAAATGTACTGTATAAATATATCTATATACGTATATATGTATATATATATATATATATATATATATATATATATATATATATATATATATATATATATATATATATATATATATATATATATATATATATAACGGATTTGAGCGAAGCAAAAAATCTATTTTTGGGTGAGATAGCCATGGCGTCCTGATGGAAGGTTCCTTTTTGGTAGCTTCCTTGGGTATATAGCTACTAAATATTCCCAGAGAATTTAACCACAGGTTATCACAGAATTCTAACTTCTGGAGTGAGTATCCTAAAGGTTTCCCTTTAAGACATCGTATATCAACAGGGACGCATGTATTAACGCGCCACATATCTATCTACACCCGCACAGAGTTAACACTTCGATGTGTAGGGGCGGAGAATAGCTGGGGAGCCGTTCCACAGCTAATCTCGTTCGTGGCTACTTTTGGTACTCGAGACGTAAACAAACGGGCGCCATTGCTAAATGACGTCACGTCCGTCCTCATCCTGAAGCCAGTTGCTTGCCGATCACCATGATACAGCAGAGCAGGGTGGGACCTGAAAAACTGGACGAAGTAGCAGGGAGGGTCCATCAGGACGCCATGGCTATCTCACCCAAAAATAGATTTTTCTCTTCGCTCAAAATCCGTTTTTTTGGGCTCAAGCCATGGCGTCCTGATGGAAGAATACCAGAGAATCAATGTATCGTGGTAGATTTTCCCCTTTTAGTGTAAGTGCCGAGGGCTTTGAACATGTTAGCATAGTAATCTCAATAGAAGAACCGTAGGGAAGAGACCTTCCTGCCCCCCTGGCAGTGAAGTCCCCACGGGCCATGCTGAAGATCAAAGTGGTCATCGAAGGGCTACCCACCTTGCTAGGAGAACATGAAGAACTCGGAGACAAGACTGAATGGTTGGCATTCATATAGGAACATTCTCAAGGGCAGACAAGTGGTGGTTAGGCACTGTATGTGAATAGAGAATGGTCTGGTCTCTAAGGTATGATGTAAGTAAGTATTCGTGTAGGAATATTACATTGCAGAGGTGAGTATATCACAAGGGTTGAATCCTTAGTAATCTTCATCGACTATAAGAGGAAGGGGATAATAAAACTATGACAGTCATGTATTTCATAGTATAAGTAGGAGCGGATTGAGACGCACAAGTAATAAAATAGAAATTTTATTTCACAATTGCAGAATATGTTAAATAAATGCAATAGATATGTAAAATTAATTTACAACAAATTATAATGTACATAGTAATGAAAGACTTGCTCTTAAATCTGAAAGAGAATTTCAAATTATTAGTAGGCACTCGTTCCAGAGGAGCGTCAGTCTTTAAAATTAAAACACATCATGCTCTAGGCATGCGGCACTCTTGTGACGACTATGACATTTCACCTGGGAGAAGAACAGTATATGAAAAAGCACTAAGTGTTTTTGGAATCACTACGTATCACGCGAGGGTCAACATAGGCACCCGAGGAGTTAGAGTCCCAAGTAACTCACTGTTCTATGCAGAGTTATGTGCAGGTTTCATAACACTACATGCGGCTTCCACAAAATGTTTAACTTCATGCACTTGTTTCGCATAATGTTTGAAGAAAACACGCGAGGATTTCCAGCCTGTGAAACTCTTAAGGCTTTCGAAATCCATACTCTGAAAGAAATTCAGAGACAATGCAACTTTTCTAGGATCGTGACCGGCGGGTGTACTGTCAGGATCCGCTCTGCGAATGAAGTAGGTGATTTTCGCTCTTAGTTGTTTCAGTGACAGGTCGCTGCCCGATGTTTCTCCTTTGAAGAGTTGGCCTCCACCAAAGTCCGAAGTTCTACGAAGATAGACCTTGAGGCTCTCTACTGGACATAGAGAGGCATCTTCTTTCAGGGGGCATATTCTCCAAGGGCCCCATCTTTTGGTGGGTAATTCGTTTTTGGCGAGAAACGTCGGATCCGGGAAGAGGGTAAGGTCACCTGAATCTGTAAACAGAATGTGGCCCTCGTCCCTTGATAATGCCACTATTTCGCTGACTCGGGCTCCTGAGGCAAGAGCAAAAAGAAAGATAACTTTTTGAGTCAGATCCTTGAGAGGGCACGAATCATTGTCCAAGTTGGAGGCAAAATGGAGCACCTTGTCCAGAGACCAGGAGATCGGTTTTGGTGGGGGTGCTGGGCGTAGACGAGCGCATGCTTTCGGCAGTTTATTGAAGATGTCGTTGGACAGATCAATCTGGAAGGCATACATCAGTGGTCTAGTCAAGGCCGATTTGCAACTAGAAATCGTGTTGGCTGCCAAGCCCTGTCCATGAAGGTGAATAAAGAAGGACATGCAAAATCAATGGTGATTTCCGTAGGATTTTTTGCCTTGACGAATGAGACCCATTTTCTCCAAGATGATTCGTATTGCCGTCTTGTGGATTCGGTCTTGTATTCCTCGAGGAAGTCTAGACTTTTCTTCGAGATCCCAAACCTTTTCTTCGCGGCTAGGGAGAGAGAATCATGAGATGAAGGTCCTTGATTTTCGATGATGAAGCGAAGACAGTCAACTTCTGTACTTGCTGGGAGAGAACTGGGCCCGGGAGAGGGATCAGCGTGGGCTGCAGCTCCAGGACCAGGGGGTACCAATTGCTCCGGGGCCACTTGGGAGCCACTAGGGCCGCTGTCCCTTTGAAGGTTCTCAGCTTGGAGAGGACTTTCAGCAGAAGGTTGGTGGGAGGGAACAGGTAGATCTTGGACCACCTGTTCCAGTCCAGTGACATGGCGTCCACCGCTTCTGCCTTGGGGTCCTCGTACGGGGCCACATATCGAGGAAGTTGATTGTTGTCGCTCGTTGCGAAGAGATCGATCTGAAGTTCTGGGACTTGGTGAGAGATGAAGGAGAATGATCTTGCGTCTAGAGACCATTCCGACTCTATCGGGCTTGTCCGGGATAGAGCGTCTGCCGTCACGTTGCGGAATCCTTGTAGGTGAACTGCAGACAGGAGCCACTTCTTCTTCTCTGCCAGACGGAAGATTGTCAGAAGCACCTGATTTATCTGGGGCGATCTTGAGCCTTGGCGATTGAGACATCGAACTACCACCGAGTTGTCTAGGGTTAGACGAATATGGATCGAGGGAGGCGGGGAGAGTTTCTTCAGCGTTAGAAGAACCACCATGGCCTCCAAGATGTTGATGTGAAACGTCTTGAATAGGGGAGACCATGTGCCTTGAGCCTGTTTTTGGTGGGAGTGACCTCCCTAACCCTCCAGCGAAGCGTCCGTGTGGATGTTGAGTGATGGAGGTGGGTGTTGAAGAGGGATGGACCTTTTCAGGGCCATTGCTTCCGACCACGGCTTGAGGAGAAGCCGAAGTCTGTTTGGGAGCCGTCTCTTGAGGTCTCTTCGAGCGATGGATGCAGAACGTCTCCAGACTCCCGCGGCATCCTTTAGCTGTGCACGTAGCACTGGGTTTGTTACTGAGGCGAACTGTAGAGAGCCTAGAACTCGTTCCTGCTGACGTCTTGAGATCCGTTTGGATTTCAGCAGTCGCTTGACAGACCCTGCTATTTCCCTCCTTTTCTTCTGGGGGATGGAAAGGCGGTGTGACTGAAGGTTCCACTGGATTCCTAACCATTGGAACTTCTGAGCTGGAGAGAGGCGAGATTTCTTCGCGTTTATCTTGAATCCAAGGTGTTCTAGGAACTGGGTGACTTTGCTGCAGGATCTTAAACAATCCTCGGGCGATGGAGCCTAGACCAGCCAGTCGTCGAGGTAGGCCATCACCTGGACTTCTTGGAGGCGGAGCTGTTGTACTATGGCGTCCGCCAGCTTTGTGAAGATCCGAGGGGCCATGTTGAGGCCGAAGGGCATGGCCCTGAAGGCGTAGCTTTTCCTTTGGAGTCGAAATCCTAGGTAGGAGGAAGCGTGGTGGCTCATTGGAACGTGCCAGTAGGCATCCGCCAGGTCTATGGAGACCGTGTAAGAACCTCGAGGCAGAAGGGTCCTTATCTGTTGAAGAGTCACCATCTTGAACTTGTTGTTCGCTATGAACTTGTTGAGGGGGGATAAGTCTAGAATGACTCTGAGCTTGTCGGAGTCCTTCTTGGGGACGCAAAACAGTCTCCCTTGGAACCTGGTTGACTTTACCCTCCTTATCACCTTCTTGTTCAAGAGATCTAGGACATATTCTTCCAGAAGGGGGGTTGATTGTTGGAATAATTGCTGGAAGGTGGGGGGTGGTTGAGTCCAACTCCAGCCTAGACCCTTCTTGACGATGCTGTGTACCCAGGGATCGAAGGTCCAACGATCCTGGAATTGGCGGAGTCTTCCTCCCACCGGAAGCACTTCATTGCTTCTGGTGTCCCGAGGGTTTACTGCCTCGGCCGCTAGCTCCCCTTCCTCCTCTGCCTCTGGAGGGACGGCGAGCTGCGTCTCCGCCTGCACCTCTGCTTGAGCCTCTACCTTTGGGACGAAAGGTAGTCGTCTGTTGCTCGAAGGCAGGGGTGAAAACCGGTGACTGGGACTAGACCGGTTGGGTGACCAGTTGAAAGGTCTGCTGTGGCTGAGCAGCCACTTGGGGAGTAGCGGGTCCCGGAAACTGCCGTCTCTGTTGACGTTGCTGGGGTTTTGGCTTGGAGGATTTCCTCTTAGGTTGAGGGCCATCGTCCTGAGAGGATTTCCTCTTCTTCGACATGCCCCACTTGTGGAGAAGGTTCCTGTTCTCAGTGGCGGCCTTGTCGGTGATCTCTTTCACAAGATCAGAGGGAAAGATGTGCTTACCCCAGATGTTGGAGGAAATCAGCCTCCGGGGTTCGTGTCTCACTGTGGCACTTGAGAACACGAATTCACGACAGGCTCTCCGAGCCTTCATGAAGCTGTACAGGTCCTTAACTACAGTCGCCATATGCGTTTTGGCGAGCACCATGTAGTGGTCGGGGACTCTAGTGTCACCGGCCATGACGTCAAGCTGTACCTGGAGGGACATGGATGCGGCGAGCCTTTCCTTCGTGTCTTGTTCCCGACGAAGGAGATGGTCATTAAGTTTCGGGAGGTCTTCATTAAACTGACGTCCAGCAACGTCAGGATCTAGTTTTCCCACCACGAAGGTATGCTGGATATCCCTCCAGTGTCGAACATCGGGGGGAGTCACCAGGGAGAAGGGTCTGCGCTCCTCCAGTGCAGGGCAAGGTTTCCCTTCTTCCACTGCCTTGTGTACCGCAGCGAAGGCCTTTTCCATGAAGGGGAGGATCGCATCATCAGGTGCGACGTAGGTAGGGTGCTTCTTGCTCAGTGCCGGAAGCTTTGAGCAGGTAAAACCCCTACTTTTAAAAGCGTTGGCTAGCATAGCCTGGGCCTTCGGGATATCGAACACTATCACCTCCTTAGGTTCGGTCTCTTCTTTAGAGGCAGGTTCGGATCGAAGCCGGACGTAACAGTCCGCATAAGCCTCAAAACTCGGGAAGAACTCCACTTCTTCCAGGGCAACCGAGCCGACCTTCTCACTGATGAAGATCCTGCCCGTTGCGATAGGCATATGCTCAGCATACCTCCAGGGGTTGGCGGCGAGCATGCCGGGAGGTCCTTAACCGAAATCCTTTTCGGCTCTTTGGAACTTCCCATGGTCCTGATGTACTCGTTTGTCTCACGGAGTTTCTTGTCCATAAAGGATTCAAGCATACGGAACATCTCCTGGGCGGTGGGTGGGATGGGGTCCGGGGTGGCGGAGGTAGACGGGAGAGATACTTCCGTCGGTGTAGGAGTTGGGGTGGTGGTGGAAGGCGGAGCGACCTCCTGCTCCGACTCGGTGTATTCCACTTGGTCCTCCTCATAGTCCAACTCTTCAGCCATGAGGTTCTTCTCCATTGTCTCCGAAACCTCCGACATACGCTCCGCGTTGTCGGTATCCAGGCGACACTCGTGCATGGACTGGGCCATGACAACATCAGGTTCCACCGTGATCTGGACGGTGGGGATCTGATCCTTGGTGACCACAGAGTCTGGGGATGCCTCTGGGAATAGTAAGGCCCTCAAGTCTTCAGTGGCAAGGTACGGTCCAGTGGCGTTCTTCTGGAAGCCACGCACCCATCTGCGAAGCTTCTCTCGAGAAGCGTCCCTAACCTCCGCTGAGGGAGGGTTATTGAACGCCTCGACCAGGCGTTCCTGGCAGACCGTACAGTTCTGCGGGTCCCAGAAGTTCAGATCACCTTTCTTGTTGGCACAAGGGGCGTGAGTCCTACACACCGTGTGCCCATCAAAGTGCGGGCGCTTCACTGCACAGAAGCCCTGGTCGCACTTCACGTGCTCCTCCTGTAAGAGAAAGAGAACATGAGTATGGGGGAGTCATAAAAATGACTTCTATTCTAAAGTTAAATATTAAATGATTAATCTTTAACTTAATATTAAGTGTGATGATCAGAGAATGGGCAGAAAAGAAGGAGATAGACACATACTCCGTGTAACCCGCCCGGCTGGTTACCGTGACCTTATCCATAGACAATTTGTTGTGACTGAAGGCACAGGACAGAATTCAACATAGAATGCCAGGAAGGCAGTGGGAATTCTATTGGGAATTGCCAAGGATATAACACTGGGACTGAGGCCACTCAGACCCTAGAATTGGGAACGTAGAAGATCCCATAGGGTAACGGTTTCCGGCAACACGCCGTGCTAAGATACACACAGCATGCTGGAAATCTGTGATATGCAAGAAGACAGCATGGTTACTAATAGAACGGTAAGATAATACCTATCTATTTATGTAATCAAACCATCTGGTTGCGATGTAGGGCTATCAACATGAGATGATAGCTAGTAGAAGGGGTGCAAGTCGCTTTGACGCCTCCGGAAGGCTCCGGCAGACCGACGGCACGCCGGAGGCCACTCCAGCAGAGTTTCTGCCATTAGGGAAGACAAATATAAAAGTCAGGGGTAATACCAGGATGGCGGCCGCCGGCACAGCGGCGGCACGCCGGCGGGGAGCTGCGCTTCGGCTGCCGGCTTGGTGACAGGGACAAGGATGGGTATAGCAGAACCGGACTGCCGGCAGTGGATGCCGGCACTCCGGGGGCCGGACCGGTGGACGGACGACCGAAGCTATGAGGTAAGAGGGAAGGCCATCGGCTGGACGCCGACGGGAGGCGGCAGTTCCCCGGCACACGGAGGACTGACGGCCCAGAGGGCAAGGGATATGTCACCAAGGTAGGAGGTGGGGGTCACCGACAGGGGAGGCGGCAAGGGACCGGCACCAGGATAGTGAAAGAGACAGAAAGAGGGATGTAGGGGTACGGCCACGGACCCCAAGACATCCCACCTGAGTGGATGTACCCATGATAAAGGCTAGCCCTATCACCCAGAAGCAGGGGCCGCAGAGGACCGGGAGCCAGGGTAGCCCAAGGGAGGGCTAGGGAACACCCAAGAGGGGGGGAGAACTCCTGTGGACAAAACGCATCAAGTGGCTAACCCCATAGGACACTATGAAGGGTATATGTACCAGAGCGGACTGCACACAGGAGCTCAAGGTAGCCCTATCACTCCACCCTAAGGAGGAGTTGTAGGACAGGGGACAGATGGGTATAGACTAACCTAAGTATAGGCTAGGCCATACAAGAGATAGGTGGGGAGGGGAGAAGAGAAGGGTCTTCTATGGAGGAGGCTCTGTACCAAAGCGGCCACCAAGGAAGGGAGGACGCTCCCTAGCCTAAGGTAAGGCAGCCTGTCTGAGAACGGTGCATGGGTATCGTTTCAGCAAGGCACAGAACTAACTCCCCCAAAACCTAACCTAGAGCAGGGATGTTACACCCTGAACTAGGAAGGATTGAAAACGTATCGCTATTGCAGGAAAGGTCGGAGACCTAGCCCCAGCAATAGATGAAGGACGTGCCGTTCCTCATTCTCGGACGCAACCCTAAGGGGGGATCATTCCCTTAGGGAGGACAGAGAAGCGATATATACTCTGATATGAGCTTGATCCCCTTACATGGTAGGGGGAGCAAGGCTACACAGAGGGGATGCCCTAAGGCAGGGGATGAAGGAAGCATATAGGGGTCCTACTTGAAGGTTAGGTTAGAAAGGCACACTATCTAACCTGTCCCCTATATGGTCCCTGAAGGCGAAAACACTTGCATCACAGTCAATAGTATTGTAAAATAGGGCCACTATCTTCATAATTAAACCTAGGATCACTGAAATATATCATGCATGAACACTGATGTTAGGCGCTCTGGCCTAGGGGCTAGACTAGCAAGCTGGTATGGGGTCAGATGATGACCGATAACAAGGCGTCAAAACACGATATATAAAGATCCTAGCTATGAAGACTAAATAACTAATAGTATCGAATAGTTAATGAGGCCGGAAAACGCTGTTAAGGCTAGCTAAATAAGGCATGCAAAACAACAGCGACGCCATAAAATGGCGGGTCCGGTCGAGGCACAGCTCTGCCACAATACATCAAATATCTCGAAAAGTAAAAGTTACTTTACGGTCAGAGCTTATTTAAACAATACTGGAACCTTGTACTCAACTTTCCAGAAGAAGGCGAGGCCGAGGGTAGAGACATGGCTAAGATGCAAGTCGATAAAGTACGCACAGGGAAAAATCCGACTAGTAAGGCAAGCTACTAAACAAAGGATGAGGACGGACGTGACGTCATTTAGCAATGGCGCCCGTTTGTTTACGTCTCGAGTACCAAAAGTAGCCACGAACGAGATTAGCTGTGGAACTGCTCCCCAGCAATTCTCCGCCCCTACACATCGAAGTGTTAACTCTGTGCGGGGTGTAGATAGCTATGTGGCGCGTTAATACATGCGTCCCCTGTTGATATACGATGTCTAAAAGGGAAACCTTTAGGATACTCGCTCCAGAAGTTAGAATTCTGTGATAACCTGTGGTTAAATTCTCTGGGAATATTTAGTAGTTATATACCCAAGGAAGCTACCAAAAAGGAACTTTCCATCAGGACGCCATGGCTGGAGCCCAAAAATACATATATATATATATATATATATATATATATATATATATATATATATATATATATATATATATACATATATATATATATGTATATATATATATATATATATATATATATATATATAAATATTCATATACATATATATATATATATATATATATATATATATATATATATATATATATTTATATATATACATATATATATGTATATATATATATTTATATATATACATATATATATATATATATATATATATATATATATATATATGTGTGTGTGTGTGTGTGTGTGTGTGTATATCTATCTATCTATCTATCTATCTATATATATATATATATATATATATATATATATATATATATATATATGTATGTATATATATAAATATATATATATATATATATATATATATATATATATATATATATATCTATATATCTATATATATATATATATATATATATATATATATATATATAAATATATATATATATATATATATATATATATGTACATAAATATATACTGTATATATATATATATATATATATATATATATATATATATATATATATATATATATATATATATACTGTGTATATATATATATATATATATATATATATATATATATATATATATATATATACACACACACTAAGGAACAATACGC
>NC_090735.1:40577502-40597616 GCF_036898095.1 Palaemon carinicauda | reverse complement strand
TTTGAAAATGGGAGATGAAGTAGTTATGTGAAATTTTTTAAATATCTCAGAATTATCTTTAAGAAAAATATGATTACCGGCAATACCTTTATATTCAGCATGATAAAATACTGAAAATACTGAGAGAGAGAGAGAGAGAGAGAGAGAGAGAGAGAGAGAGAGAGAGTGATTATAGACCAGTAAGAAAAATATGCATCATTGAAAGAGTGAAAGCGTTTAGGTCAATAAGGAAGATAGGCATCATTGAGAGAGAGAGAGAGAGAGAGAGAGAGAGAGAGAGAGAGAGAGAGAAATTATAGATCAGTAAGAAAAATATGTATCATTGAAAAGGGGGAGAGCGTTTAGGTCAATAAGAAAGATAGGTATAATTGAGAGAGAGAGAGAGAGAGAGAGAGAGAGAGAGAGATGTATCATTGTAAAAAGGAAAGCGTTTAGGTCAATAAGGAGGATAGGTATCATTGAGAGAGAGAGAGAGAGAGAGAGAGAGAGAGAAATTATAGATCAGTAAGAAAAATATGTAACATTGAAAAGGGGAAAGCGTTTAGGTCAATAAGGAAGATAGGCATCATTGAGAGAGAGAGAGAGAGAGAGAGAGAGAGAGAGAGAGAAATTATAGATCAGTAAGAAAAATATGTATCATTGAAAAGGGGAGAGTGTTTAGGTCAATAAGGAAGATAGGTATAATTGAGAGAGAGAGAGAGAGAGAGAGAGGAGGGAGGGAGAGAGAGAGAGAGAGAGAGAGAGAGAGAGATGTATCATTGTAAAAAGGAAAGCGTTTAGGTCAATGAGGAAGATAGGTATAACTGAGAGAGAGAGAGAGAGAGAGAGAGAGAGAGAGAGAGAGACAGAGAGAGAGAGAGAGAGGGAGAGAGAGAGAGAGTATTTCAGTAAGGAAGATAGGTATCATTGAGAGAGAGAGAGAGAGAGAGAGAGAGAGAGATCAGTAAGAAAAATATGTATCATTGAAAAGGGGAGAGCGTTTAGGTCAATAAGGAAGATAGGTATAATTGAGAGAGAGAGAGAGAGAGAGAGAGAGAGAGAGAGAGAGATGTATCATTGTAAAAAGGAAAGCGTTTAGGTCAATAAGGAAGATAGGTATCATTGAGAGAGAGAGAGAGAGAGAGAGAGAGAGAGAGAGTATTTCAGTAATGAAGATAGGTATCATTGAGAGAGAGAGAGAGAGAGAGAGAGAGAGAGAGAGAAATTATAGATCAGTAAGAAAAATATTTATCATTGAAAAGGGGAGAGCGTTTAGGTCAATAAGGAAGATAGGTATATTTGAGAGAGAGAGAGAGAGAGAGAGAGAGAGAGAGAGAGATGTATCATTGTAAAAAGGAAAGCGTTTAGGTCAATAAGGAAGATAGGTTACATTGAGAGAGAGAGAGAGAGAGAGAGAGAGAGAGAGAGTGATTATAGACCAGTAAGAAAAATATGCATCATTGAAAGAGTGAAAGCGTTTAGGTCAATAAGGAAGATAGGCATCATTGAGAGAGAGAGAGAGAGAGAGAGGAGAGAGAGAGAGAGAGAGAAATTATAGATCAGTAAGAAAAATATGTAACATTGAAAAGGGGAAAGCGTTTAGGTCAATAAGGAAGATAGGTTACATTGAGAGAGAGAGAGAGAGAGAGAGAGAGAGAGAGATGTATCATTGTAAAAAGGAAAGCGTTAGGTCAATAAGGAGGATAGGTATCATTGAGAGAGAGAGAGAGAGAGAGAGAGAGAGAGAAATTATAGATCAGTAAGAAAAATATGTATCATTGAAAAGGGGAGAGCGTTTAGGTCAATAAGGAAGATAGGTATAATTGAGAGAGAGAGAGAGAGAGAGAGAGAGAGAGAGAGAGATGTATCATTGTAAAAAGGAAAGCGTTTAGGTCAATGAGGAAGATAGGTATAACTGAGAGAGAGAGAGAGAGAGGAGAGAGAGAGAGAGAGTATTTCAGTAAGGAAGATAGGTATCATTGAGAGAGAGAGAGAGAGAGAGAGAGAGAGAGAGATCAGTAAGAAAAATATGTATCATTGAAAAGGGGAGAGCGTTTAGGTCAATAAGGAAGATAGGTATAATTGAGAGAGAGAGAGAGAGAGAGAGAGAGAGAGAGAGAGAGATGTATCATTGTAAAAAGGAAAGCGTTTAGGTCAATAAGGAAGATAGGTATCATTGAGAGAGAGAGAGAGAGAGAGAGAGAGAGAGAGAGAGAGAGTATTTCAGTAATGAAGATAGGTATCATTGAGAGAGAGAGAGAGAGAGAGAGAAATAGAGAGAGAGAGAGAGAGAGAGAGAGAGAGAGAGAGAGAGAGAAATTATAGATCAGTAAGAAAAATATTTATCATTGAAAAGGGGAGAGCGTTTAGGTCAATAAGGAAGATAGGTATATTTGAGAGAGAGAGAGAGAGAGAGAGAGAGAGAGAGAGAGAGATGTATCATTGTAAAAAGGAAAGCGTTTAGGTCAATAAGGAAGATAGGTTACATTGAGAGAGAGAGAGAGAGAGAGAGAGTATTTCAGTAAGGAAGATAGGTATCATTGAGAGAGAGAGAGAGAGAGAGAGAGAGAGAGAGAGAGAGAGAGTATTTCAGTAAGGAAGATAGGTATCATTGAGAGAGAGAGAGAGAGAGAGAGTATTTCAGTAAGGAAGATAGGTATTATTCATTCATATGTGTTTTTTTGTTCATTATATTGCACTTGAAAGTGATTGTTTCAATACTGCACTGCAGTCAAGAAGCTTTAGCCCAGCTCTGTCAGATTGTGGAATGATCTTTCTTATCTGGAGGTTGAATTGGGGAAACTTGAGAACTTTCTGCAAATGCTTTTATGTTGAAGAAGATAACCAAAGTCTGTTTTTATATTTAATATCTGTTTTAACGTTGTTGCTGACCTTAAGATAATTTACATTTTTATTCAATACTTCTTATATATAATTTTTTGTTTTAATTTCCTTATTTCCTTTCCTCTCTGAGCTACTCTGTTTGATAGGACTTGTAGCATCTAAAATTCCCATCCAAGGTTATAACTTAGCTTTGAACGATAATAATAAGCTATTTGTAGTATTTGTATCTGTTCAGGGTGGAAATTTTATACTCAAACTAAGACTGACATCGTAAACTATTGCATCTTATTTATTCTTGTGCCAATATCTTAATACGATATTTCATCATGAAATATTCCTGTGGAAAACTAATTTAGTATAATCTATTATGTAAGCTATATTGGAAAATCATAAATATAAGGGTTGATATTAAGAGTAAAATATGAAGAATAGTAATATCATCTAAAAAGAAAAATTAAAAAAATCTTGGCATAAATATTGCCAGACATTTGCCGTTTAAAAAACGGATATACTGCCCTAATGGAGTGACATAACGGTCACCAACCTGTAATAGATACTTACAAAGTAAAGTAAAATCACGGTCGTCTGTATTTTACTAAAATATATCTGAGAACAGTATATTTTCACAAAGAATTTCATATTAAAATTATGGTTTTTATAATAGTGTACCTAAGTGCCCTTATTCTTCTTTCACCCATATTAATCTCCATATGAATAAAAAATTTCCTATTCGCAATTATTGAATATTAGAAATTAAGATAATTCAAACAAATATTATTTAAAATTCAACTCTTGGAGTATGATGGCTGAAAATGTATATTAATTGATTGGAGAACTGAATAAACAACCAACGACTTCGTAGCTAACCAAGCATCGATTCGCTCTGTATTTGGTAATGGCCCATCAACTTGAATGACCTTGACCGATGATGAAGAGTCGACGAAATATAATGTAACAGACAAAGTATTGTTTGCTGAATAAATGGATACGTATTGTGTGTTGCATATTATTATTATTATTATTATTATTATTATTATTATTATTATTATTATTATTATTATTATTATTATTATTATCATTATTATTATTATTATTAAAGTAACTGAAGGTTTTATTGAGACCAGTTTTCAATAACTCACTTTTCAATTTTCTTCTTCCATTATTCTTGACAAAAGATCCCATATGCAGAGCAATTGGAATTAAAATTTTATTTTAGTGAATATCTTATAATATATATATATATATATATATATGTATGTATGTATATTTATATATATATATATATATATATTTATATATATATATATATATATATGTATTTGTGTGTGTGTGTATTATATATATATATATATATATGTATATACACATATGTATATGCATTAATATTTATATATACATATATATACTCTCTCTCTCTCTCTCTCTCTCTCTCTCTCTCTCTCTCTTATATATATATATATATATATATATAAATATATATATATATATATATATGTAAAGATTCTAAATATATTCTTAACATTGATAATGTTCTCGATATGTTCTTTTTTTAATAATAGAAATACATTTTATCAAAAAATACTAGTTTAATGTGATAAAAACTGTATAAGGTTATTAATAACGTGCGATAAATAACACAATATTAAGTAGAGAATTAAAACACAAAGGACAAATTCACTTAAAGATTAGTATTAACATTCGCATTATCTGATACTTAATCATCAACAACTAAATTTTGATATAAACCCAGAAGAGGATATTTCACTCTGAATATTCAGACGCACGTTAAAAAGAAAAAACAAAAAAACAAAAATATTTTTTTTTTTTTTTATTCAGACGAGGATCGGAATACGCTTCCGTTTTCAAATGAATTTCTTCACCAAAAAAGGATTGGAAATAGCTCTGCATGGTGCTCCGAAGAAAAAGCTTCTCACAAAGAGAATTCTCTGCCATGATTTTTGGAAAATCCGGGACTGCTGATCACCCATCCTCCGGTTATTTGAGCTTTTAACTCGATACGTCCGCGTGGATACAGTGGAGAGATAGAAGTCCTGATTGAGAATATAGATACTCAGATGTTTTTCACCTATTTGGATATATAAGTTTTCTTAGGAAATGGTCAGGCAATAATTTTTATATTTCAAGATTATGGATTCTATGAAAGGCATTCGATTTTAAATTAAATGAAATAAATGTATATGAAAGGAAATTCATTGAAATATAAGTTTTCTTAGGAAATGGTCATACAATAATTATAATATTTCATGGTTATGGATTTTATGAAAGACATTCAATTTTAATTATATCAAATAAATGTATATAAAAATAAATTAATTGGCCAATTATGGATAGAATATTGATCTTCCTTGAAGGAAATCAAAATTTAATCGATAGTAATAATAGCAATAAGGTTAAGAATTAATTACTAATATATGTGTTCTGTAAACAATATTGTGTTTATTGTTATGACCTTTCCTTCATCCTTATAATGAGAACATTTCTCAGCTAACTAGTTGTCCTTTACTTAAAGAAATTATTTATTCAACGTAGAAGTATAGCATGGGTTGCATATATATAAATTGTTTTTTTATGATAGTTAAAGCAATTAGATTAATTATCATTACTATTCAAAAGGTATTCAGAAATAAGAGGCCTATAAAGAAATTTGCTTCATCAGCGTGCTTTCTATAATAAAGCCGCTTTCTACTTACCAAGGTTAAAGGTACCAAATAAGACTTACATATTGTTTGAGTTCATTTTCAACAGATGTATGAAGAGAACAATAATGTTAATATCTCAGACTAAGGTTAAAATAGTCTACATGAGTCTCGAGAATTTGTCTTACCATCCTCATTACTGGACGATTACTAGCCACAATGACTTCCCTCTAAACCCCTTTATATAATATCTTATGGTTTGATATTATAGGTATAATAGGTAATAAATTTATGGAATTTCAACGTACAGCGACGAGAAGTTGCTGTTCTTCCGTATTTCTTCATTTTTCAGGATGAACACAATAGCGAAATGACCTTCCCCCTCATGGATGATTTAATCAACTCAGCTGTCAAAGATCTATCAGGTAACTATAGTCCATTTCTTTTAGCGAGGCATATTTGCACCGACTCGCAGCGGTGCCCTTTTAGCTCGGAAAAGTTTCCTGATCGCTGATTGGTTGGACAAGATAATTCTAACCAATCAGCGACCAGGAAACTTTTCCGACCTAAAAGGGCACCGTTGCGAGTCGGTGCTAATATGACTCGCTAAAAGAAATGGAATTTAGTTATGTTTTGTTAGCGGAACAGACAATATGAACCATAAAAGACATATGTATGTATATATATATATATATATATAATGTGTGTGTGTGTGTGTGTGGGTATATATATATATATATATATATATCTATCTATCTATCTATATATTTATCTATCTATCTATCTATCTATATATATATATATATATACACATGAATATACATACATATATATATATATATATATATATTATATACATATGTACACCAGATCACCTTATGATACGTGATTATTTAGAAAAACTATACTCCACAACCCTCATACCATCTTATTGCTAATAACTCATGTTATATAACTAGGTCAAAATGTTAAGATAGATTGTCCTTACTCTTATTCATATTTGGATTATATTTTCTCATTCCTCAAACATTATAAGAGACACAAATTTTCCATTAGAAATCAATCAAGATTAATGCCCGAAGTAATATCATTGAAACTCGTATATCTCCATTAAAAAGATATGCCTTTATGAAGATAGATATCTGAGATGAAAAGTAAATTATGATAACTTCTGTACTACCGGAATATTTTCTGTTAGCTTCTGAAGTTGTTTTTTTTTCTATTCAGGAAATTGTTTTCCATTATTTTCGAAGCAAATAAAAATTGTATATCCTGATAAGATAATATTTCCCGTGTACCATGATTTTCTCAAAGAAAATTTTGAAATAAAGAGTAATGTTTTTTTTTGTCTTATTGATAAAATCATTGTACTGTAGTGTATATATATAAATATATATATATATATATATATATATATATATATATTTACATATATGTATATAGATAGGTATGTATATATGTATATGAGGCTAAACTAACTAGTTTAGCTTTTCGATCTCGTGAGATTAAAGCTCTGTTGATGGACCTTGATGCTTATGGAGGTGTAGACCCAAATGGTATTTTTCCTTTGTTTTTTATAAAGACAGCAGATTTCTTAGCTCCAAAGTTATCTGTTATTTTGCGCAAGTTAGCAAGAAGAGGAGCTTTTAGCACTAGTTGGAGAATTGGTAATGTTACTCCTCTATGTAAATGTGTTTGCGGTAGCTCAAGTCCCACTGATTACCGCCCAATTTCCATAACTCCCATATTATCTAAAGTTTTTGAACGTCTTCTGGCAAAACGTCTTAATAGGTTTGCTGAAGGTAATCATCTCTTCCCTAGTTTGCAATTTGGTTTTCGTAAAGGCCTTGGAGCATGTGATGCCCTTCTTACAATCTCCAATGCTGTACAGAAATCCCTTGATTGTGGTCGGGAAGTTCGTATGATTGGCCTTGATTTTAGTGCTGCCTTTGACCGTGTTAATCATGAGGCCCTTGTTTTCAAACTGAAACAGTTGGGAGTGGGTGGGTCGTTTCTTAGCATTATTATTGATTTTTTAAGTAATAGATCTCAAAGAGTTGTTGTTGATGGGCACCATAGTGATTATAGGAATGTGATATCCGGTGTTCCACAGGGTAGTGTTCTTGGCCCATTACTTTTCATACTATATACACATGACATGTGGTTTGGCCTAGAAAACAAGCTTGTTGCATATGCAGATGATGCTACTCTCTTTGCATCAATTCCATCCCCTGAATGTAGATCTAGGGTTGGTGAATCCCTTCATAGAGATTTAGCTAGAATTAGTGCATGGTGCAAATTATGGGGTATGAAGTTGAATCCTAACAAAACTCAAAGTATGATTGTAAGTAGGTCAAGGACGGTGGTTCCTCAACATCCGGATCTCAGTATTGATAATGTTTCTTTAAATATGTATGACTCTTTCAAAATTTTAGGTGTGATTCTCGACAGTAAATTTACTTTTGAGAAACATATAAGGTCTGTGTCTTCTTCAATTTCACAAAAAATAGGCTTATTGAGAAAGTCTTTCAAGATTTTCGGTGATCAATCTATTCTGAAGAAGTGTTTTAATTCTTTCATTCTACCTTGTTTTGAGTATTGTTCTCCTTTCTGGTCTTCAGCTGCTGATTCTCATCTTAATTTGTTGGACAGAAACTTACGGTCTATTAAATTTCTTATTCCTGATCTAGATATTGATCTCTGGCACCGTCGTTCAATTAGTTCATTATGTATGTTGCATAAGATTTTTCACAACTCTGACCATCCTTTACATTCAGATCTCCCTGGACAATTCTATCCTGTTCGTAATACTAGGCAGGCAGTTAATTCTAATAGCCAGGCCTTCTCCATCACGAGGCTCAATACTACGCAGTACTCTAGAAGTTTTATTCCAGCTGTGACCAAGTTGTGGAATGATCTTCCTAATCGGGTGGTTGAATCAGTAGAACTTCAAAAGTTCAAAGTTGGAGCAAATGCTTTTTTGTTGACCAGGCGGACATAGTCTTTTTATAGTTTATTTATGACATATTTGTTTTTGATGTTGATAGTTTATTATATGACATGTCTGTTTGACGTTGTTTCTTATTTTAGAATGATTTATTGTTAATTTGTTCTCTTCATTTATTTATTTCCTTATTTCCTTTCCTCACTGGGCTATTTTTCCCTGTTGGAGCCCCTGGGCTTATAGCATCTTGCTTTTCCAACTAGGGTTGTAGCTTGGATAGTAATAATATATATATATATATATATATATTTGTATATATAATTTATATATATATATATATATATATAAATATACATACGTATATATGTATATATACATATATATATATATATGTATATATATATATATATATATATATAGAAATTTATGTATATACATGTATATATATATATATATATATACATATATATATATATATATATATGTATATATATATATGTATATTTAATATATATATATATATATAATGTATATATATATGTATATATATATATATATATATAAATATATATGTATATATAAATGTATTTACATATATGTGTATAGATAGGTATATATATATATATATATATATGTATATATATATGTATATGTATATATATACATATATATATATATATATATACTGCATATATATATACATACGTATATACATACATACATATATATCTATATATATATATATATATATATATATATATAAATATATGTATATATATGTGTATATATATAATTATATGTATATATATGTATATATATATATATATATACGTATATATATATATATATATATATATGTATATATATATATATATATATATAATTATATGTATATATATGTATATATATATATATATATATATACAGTATATAAATGTATATTTAAGATATATATATATATATATATATGCATTTATATAAATATATATATACGTATATATATATATAATATATTTATATAAATTTATATATATATATATATATATATACATATATATATATATATATATATATAAATTTATATATATATATGAATATATATATATATATATATAAATATATATATATATATATATATATATTTATATAAATTTATATATATATATTTGAATATATATATATATATATATATAAATATATATATATATATATATATATACGTTAATATAAGTATATATGTAATTAAGTGGTGTGTTCCTATACGGGTGTATGGCTAATTTCTGAAAAAAATAATTAAAAAAGGAGAATTCATGTGACAAATATCACATATGACAACAAAGTAAAAATATTACTATGTTCTATCCTATACGTAGGTAATAAATTAAGCAGTACAAAAGATACATATACACTGGAAACCGGTCAGGAACGCTGAAGAATGTTCCAGAAGGCAAATTGTACCGTCGAGATTAGATCACGATAGGAATACCATAATTTTCTCTATTCTTAAACGTTGTTTGCAGAAATTGGTTATCTATGATATCTGAATTCTTTTGGATGTATTCACAGGGATTGTTCGTTTGAAATTATATATTTTATCATATAAATTTTGTACAGAACTATTCTTTTACTGATCATGCTTGACGGTTTTCATTAAAAAAATATAATTTAGGATTAATTATACAATTGAAAATTCAAGAATTTTGGTATTCATAGTTCAGTGAACTTTATTAGTAAATTATTACTTTCTAAATTGATGAAAATATTTTAAGAAAAACTCTAAACCAAATATTATATAAATTCATTTATAGTTATTGGTGAGACTTCTCTCTCTCTCTCTCTCTCTCTCTCTCTCTCTCTCTCTCTCTCGCTGAAATATTTAGAGTAAATATTTTAATCTAAATAATGTTTGAAAGAATATCAATAACTATTAGAGAGACACTACTTTCTCTCTCTCTCTCTCTCTCTCTCTCTCTCCTCTCTCTCTCTCTCTCTGAAGTTGAAGTTAATTAAATCAAATCTTTTAAACCAAATTATATATGAAAATATCTATAACAATTGGAGAGAGACTACTCTCTCTCTCTCTCTCTCTCTCTCTCTCTCTCTCTCTCTCTCTCTCTCATCCAAAGATATGCCATAATTATGAAATATATGGTAAATGTGCATATTTAGACGGATATGGAGACGAATGCAGAGGTCTCCATCCAAAAATATGCAAAACCCTAAAAAAAGGAAAAGGATGCAGTTTCAACGAAAAATTTCGATATATGCATCCTGCAACTATGAATGAGAGTAAGAAAACTCAGCAAACTGAAAAGAAAAACAAAAATGAAACAAAAAAAGAAACAAAAAAGCAGGCCGCGTATATACCGCACTATGCACCAAAAAAGGCCTTTCAACCCAAATTTGCACAAATAGAGCTCAACTACAAAGAATGCATCTATAATGCCAGGGGTTGGTGCAGATATGGGGATAATTGCAGGTTTACACACAAAAATAAATATGAAGGCGAAAGAACAAATATAATAGAAAAGTTGGATTTTTTAATGGCAGAATTCTGAGAAATGAAGAAAAGAACATCATATCAGAACAGGAAGGAAGCATGGGAGAGTCCATATTATTACCAATATTAAATAATGGGGATGAAACACAAACCATAATAGTGATGAATGCACAGGGTTTAGTCACGAGTAACTCTAAAAGGAAAATAAGAGTTCCTAGAAGAACTAACCCAAATTGAAAAAATAAATATATTAAATATAAGTGAAACATGGTATTCCCAAGAGACTGGCAGTGATGACCAGATAAAGGGTTTCCAAACTTATAGATCAGACAGAAAAAATAGGAATCAAGGGGGAACCGCAATATATGGAAGAGACATAAATCAAGGAAAAGTCTGTGAAAAATACAGCAACACATAATGTGAATTGATTGCGGTAGAATTTGAATGTGAAAAACTAGTGAACATTGTAGTTTACAGACCCCCAAATACTAAGGAGTTTGACATAATAATAGAAAAAATAAATGATATATGTAGAAACCATGAAGACTGGAATATACTCCTATCCGGAGATTTTAACTTTCCTTTCGTGGATTGGAAAGAACGGATAGAAGAAAGTAGTTGTATGTATACATATAAAAAAGAGAGTAATAGTAGCGCAGAAGATAAGAGGGCAATTTGAAAAGCTTCAAGATATGCTATTAGAACATAATATGCAACAAATAAACCACATTCCAACAAGAAAGGAAAATGTCCTAGATCTAGTATTTGTGAATGAGGTGAATTATGTTAAAGAAATAATAGTGTATAACACGGGAATTTCAGACCACTATGTCATAGAATTGGTAGTTCATTCCAAAGCAAGTGATCGCAGAATTAATAAAAGCACAAAACTTTGGGAAGGATATAGAAAATATAATTTTTACAGTAAGAATATAAAATGGTCAGAAATAAATGAAGAACTGAATAAAGAATGGAAAAATGTATTTTTAAGTGATAATATACAGGTAAATACGGACATACTGTACAAAATACTGGAGAAAATTATTGAAAAATATGTACCGAAAAAAAACAATAAACAAAAGACGTGCATACCAAGAGACAGAAGGATCTTATTTCAGAAAATTAGAAAGGGGAAGAAAAATCTTGCAAAAGAAAAAAATGTGTGGAAAATGAGGGAAATAAAATGTAAGATAGAAAATGCAGAGCAAAAGATTATACAGTCGAAAGAAAATGAAAAAAGGGACTTAGAAGAAAGGACACTTCAAAATATAAAAAGAAACCCCAAAGTACTTTACTCCTATGCAAAAAAGATGAATGAAGGGAGAATAGAAATAGGCCCTCTAAGAATTGAAGGACGGCTAACGAATGAAAAAAAGGAAATATGCAACATATTAGCAGAAAAATATAAGAGTGAGTTCACGCCAAGAATTGCGAATTATTATTATTATTATTATTACTATCCAAGCTACAACCCTAGTTGGAAAAGCAAGATGCTATAAGCCCAGGGGCTCCAACAGGGAAAAATAGCCCAGTGAGGAAAGGAAATAAGGAAATAAATAAATGAAGAGAACAAATTAACAATAAATCATTCTAAAATAAGAAACAACGTCAAAACAGACATGTCATATAATAAACTATCAACAACATCAAAAACAAATATGTCATAAATAAACTATAAAAAGACTATGTCCGCCTGGTCAACAAAAAAGCATTTGCTCCAACTTTGAACTTTTGAAGTTCTACTGATTCAACCACCCGATTAGGAAGATCATTCCACAACTTGGTCACAGCTGGAATAAAACTTCTAGAGTACTGCGTAGTATTGAGCCTCGTGATGGAGAAGGCCTGGCTATTAGAATTAACTGCCTGCCTAGTATTACGAACAGGATAGAATTGTCCAGGGAGATCTGAATGTAAAGGATGGTCAGAGTTGTGAAAAATCTTATGCAACATGCATAATGAACTAATTGAACGACGGTGCCAGAGATTAATATCTAGATCAGGAATAAAAAATTTAATAGACCGTAAGTTTCTGTCCAACAAATTAAGATGAGAATCAGCAGCTGAAGACCAGACAGGAGAACAATACTCAAAACAAGGTAGAATGAAAGAATTAAAACACTTCTTCAGAATAGATTGATCACCGAAAATCTTGAAAGACTTTCTCAATAAGCCTATTTTTTGTGAAATTGAAGAAGACACAGACCTTATATGTTTCTCAAAAGTAAATTTACTGTCGAGAATCACACCTAAAATTTTGAAAGAGTCATACATATTTAAAGAAACATTATCAATACTGAGATCCGGATGTTGAGGAACCACCGTCCTTGACCTACTTACAATCATACTTTGAG
This sequence comes from Palaemon carinicauda, assembly GCF_036898095.1. Classification (NCBI taxonomy): domain Eukaryota; kingdom Metazoa; phylum Arthropoda; class Malacostraca; order Decapoda; family Palaemonidae; genus Palaemon; species Palaemon carinicauda. The sequence continues at coordinate 40,584,338 of NC_090735.1, read as the reverse complement.
TTTTGTTAGGATTCAACTTCATACCCCATAATTTGCACCATGCACTAATTCTAGCTAAATCTCTATTAAGGGATTCACCAACCCTAGATCTACATTCAGGGGATGGAATTGATGCAAAGAGAGTAGCATCATCTGCATATGCAACAAGCTTGTTTTCTAGGCCAAACCACATGTCATGTGTATATAGTATAAAAAGTAATGGGCCAAGAACACTACCCTGTGGAACACCGGATATCACATTCCTATAATCACTATGGTGCCCATCAACAACAACTCTTTGAGATCTATTACTTAAAAAATCAATAATAATGCTAAGAAACGACCCACCCACTCCCAACTGTTTCAGTTTGAAAACAAGGGCCTCATGATTAACACGGTCAAAGGCAGCACTAAAATCAAGGCCAGTCATACGAACTTCCCGACCACAATCAAGGGATTTCTGTACAGCATTGGAGATTGTAAGAAGGGCATCACATGCTCCAAGGCCTTTACGAAAACCAAATTGCAAACTAGGGAGTAGATGATTACCTTCAGCAAACCTATTAAGACGTTTTGCCAGAAGACGTTCAAAAACTTTAGATAATATGGGAGTTATGGAAATTGGGCGGTAATCAGTGGGACTTGAGCTACCACAAACACATTTACATAGAGGAGTAACATTACCAATTCTCCAACTAGTGCTAAAAGCTCCTCTTCTTGCTAACTTGCGCAAAATAACAGATAACTTTGGAGCTAAGAAATCTGCTGTCTTTATAAAAAACAAAGGAAAAATACCATTTGGGTCTACACCTCCATAAGCATCAAGGTCCATTAACAGAGCTTTAATCTCACGAGATCGAAAAGCTAAACTAGTTAGTTTAGCCTCAGGAAAACAGGAATGAGGAAGTTCAAGTTTTTCATTACTCTGTTTACTGTCAAAAACATCAGCCAAAAGGGTTGCCTTTTCCTTTGGACAGTGAGTGACTGAGCCATCTGGTTTAAGTAAAGGAGGAACTGTTGCATCTACACCAAAGAGTGCAGATTTAAGGTAGACCACCATTTATTTTCCTGAGTTGTACCAGAAAGTGTTTCTTTTATGGTTAAATTGTACTCCTTTTCAGTTGAGGCATAAACTCTCTGAGCAAAAGCTCGAAGCTGAGTATAGTTGTTCCAGGTCAAATCTGATCTGTTACCCTTCCAAAGTTGATAGGCCTCCTGCTTCTCCAAAAAAGCACGTCTACAATCATCATTGAACCACGGTTTGTCCTTCACTCGGTACCTTAGCACACGAGAAGGGATACGCCTATCAATTATGTTGACTAGATTCTCATTCAAAGGGACAACAGGATCTACACTATTATATAATTGTGACCAATTCAAGCACAAAAGATCATGTAAAATTCCATTCCAGTCTGCTTGGGATTTCATATAAATTTTACAAGAATATGATATATCAGGGACAGGCTGCTCAGTCTTCACTAATAATGAAATCAAGGCATGATCAGATGTCCCGACTGGAGAACCAACCTTACCAGTTATAACGCCAGGGGAGTCAGTGTATACGAGGTCCAAGCAATTACCAGACCTGTGAGTAGCTTCATTTCTGATTTGCTCACAGCCTGATTCAGAGGCAAAGTCTAAAGCTCTTAAGCCATGGCGATCGGTAGGAGAGATAGAACTTAACCACTCCCTATGGTGAGCATTAAAATCACCAACAAGGACAAAAGAAGCCTTTCTATCATCTTCTTGTATCTTAGCCATAATGGTAAGAAGACAATCGAAGATAGAATCATCCATGTCTGGATTCCGGTAGATCGTACATAAATAAAAGTTGTTATGCCTGCCACAAACTTTTATTACCTGAATCTCATGACATCCACATTGATAGCAGGACTTATGAGAAGCAGGGTACTCGGTCCTAATATACACCGCCATTCCCCTGGCCCTAGGGATGGCATCACGTTTCAACATTATTGGCTTCTTAAAACCAGTTATAAGGAGCTCAGATGAGTGCCTCATATTAGAAACCAAAGTTTCTGAGCACAAAAGAATATCATACTGTCTGGACGCAACTGTAAGGTCTTGGATATTTGCATGAAGACCACGAATATTGCAATACAGAAGACGACATTGACGAAATCTAGGACGTACTGGTCCTGGATTTCGCTCAATGTCTCCAGACAGCATAAGAATTAATAGAAATAAAAAAGACATATCATACTTAAAAACTAGATTAACAAGAATTATAACAAAAACAATATGTACAGAATTATAAACAAAGTGATTGATGATACCCATAGACTATAGTAAAAAGTCGGAAAAACTGGTCAACATGGAGGAGCCGATACACCATGCAAGGCTAAATACCCTCCAGGATAGCCACTTCAACTGAAGGGAGGACAGTAAGGATGGTTTTGAGAAGAAAAAGAATCAGAAAAAGGAAAAGACAACCTCTTGATAAACCACCAGGCATCCATGGCCCTTCTATTAAGCCTGCCCAACACACCATTTCAAAAAAACAAGAGGAAGAAAAAAAAATAAGATAGAATAGTGTGCCTGAGTGTACCCTCAAGCTAGAAAACTCCAACCCAAGACAGTGGAAGACCATGGTACAGAGGCTATGGCACAGAAATGAGAGAAGAAAATGTCGAATATCTAACGGATATAGATATTAGTGAAGCAGATATTGTTAAGGCTATAAACGAAATTAAAAATGGATCGGCAGCCGGACCAGATGGAGTTACAGCGATTTTGTTAAAAAAAACTGCAAACACTATCGCGAAGCCGCTTGCAATACTGCTAAGACAAAGTGTAGATATGAGCGAGATATATGTTAAACATAAATTAGCTTATATAACCCCTATCTTCAAAAGTGGATCAAGACTAGAGGCAAGCAATTATAGACCTGTTAGTCTAACATCACATATTATGAAAGTGTATAAGAGGGTAATAAAAAAGAAAATAATGAACCATTTGGTCAAAAATAATTTATTTAATATGGGTCAACACGGTTTCGTGCCTGGAAAAAGTACACAGACCCAACTGATAGCACACTATGAAAACATATACAAAAATATGATAAATGAAAAAGACACAGATGTGATCTATCTAGATTTTGCAAAAGCCTTTGACAAGGTAGACCATAACATATTGGAGAAAAAAATGAGAAAGCATAATATTGTGGGAAAGATAGGAAAATGGGTAAAAGAATTCCTGCAAAACAGAAAACAGATAGTGGTTGCAAACGACGAGAAATCAGATGAAGCCCAGGTAATATCAGGTTTGCCACAAGGTACGGTATTAGCTGCACTACTTTTTGTTATTATGATCTCAGACATAGACTGTGATGTTGAAAACTCCGTAGTGAGAAGTTTCGCCGATGACACAAGAATAAGTAGAGAAATTACTTGTGATGAAGATAGGAACTCACTACAAAGAGATCTAAACATAATATATGAATGGGTGGAGATAAATAGGATGGCATTTAACTCCTATAAATTCGAATCAATAAATTATGGAAACAGAGAAGGAATGGTGTATGCATACAAGGGACCTAATAATGAGACAATCACAAACAAGGAAGCAATTAAAGACCTTGGTGTAATGTTAAATAGGAATATGTTATGCAACGACCAAATAGCAACACTGTTGGCTAAATGTAAAGCAAAAATGGGAATGTTATTCAGACACTTTAAAACAAGAAAAGCTGAACACATGATTATGCTTTACAAAACTTATGTACGTAGTACACTCGAGTACTGCAATGTGATATGGTACCCACACTACCAAAAGGATATTGCGCAAATAGAGAGTGTACAAAGGTCCTATACTGCTAGAATAGAAGAAGTTAAGGACCTTGACTACTGGGAAAGACTGCAATTTTTAAAACTATACAGTCTAGAAAGGAGAAGAGAACGCTACACGATAATACAAGCAAGGAAGCAAATAGAAGGAATTACTGAAAACATCATGGAGCTTAAAATATCAGAAAGAGCGAGCCGAGGTAGATTAATAGTGCCAAAAAATATTCCAGGTAAACTAAGAAAGGCGCACAGGACATTAATCCACTACGCACCAGCATCGATAATGCAGCGACTATTTAATGTGCTGCCAGCTCATCTAAGAAACATGTCAGGATTGAGCGTAGATGTGTTTAAGAATAAGCTCGATAAATACCTAAGATGCATCCCAGACCATCCAAGACTGGAAGATGCAAAATACACCGGAAGATGCATTAGCAACTCTCTGGTGGATATACGAGGTGCCTCACACTGAGGGACCTGGGGGAATCCAAACAAAAAATAAGGCAAAAAGGTAAGGCTCTCTCTCTCTCTGGTCACGTACCATTAATTTTACTGCTTAGTGGTGTACCAAAACGGCCATCGAAAACAGGATATGAAAGACCCGGGAGCATAATCGAAGACAGTGGGATCTTCTGTTATGGTGCCAAGTTACGACCTCGTAAAGTCAGGGAGACTTGAATCGGCTTTATTCTATTTTGATTTCTAGATCAAAAGTTTGTTTTCTTTTTCATTCTCTTACTTCGAAGATATTTCCTAAGTAGAATTTATGGGATAAACAGTTTATTTTCTCTTTTGAGTCTCATCGGGTTTGCTTTATAGAATCTAAAACAAAATCAATCATGGTATGTTATGTAAATACATGAATAATTAATTTGTTTGTTGTATTGACATTACTGTTTATATTTTTTTGATATTCATGAAGAATGGTACATTTGATATCCACGTATGCATTCTCTCTCTCTCTCTCCCTCTCTCTCTCTCTCTCTCTCTCTCTCTCTCTCTCTCTCTGCGTAGGCAAGTGACTTAGTGGCATAACAATATTCTACTGTTTGACTGTTTGGTATTCTCGTGGGTAGCTCCCCTACTATATAGGTAACAGCATCCACTTAGGTAAAGAAATACAGTCTATGTCAAATGTAACCACGGCATAATGAAAATTAGAGACATATATAGAATTATTTTTTACCATAAATAACTCAAAATATACAAATAGTTTTAAATAAAGAAATATTTTATATATTATGTTTTACTGTAACTTTTATTTTCGTTATATTTTTGCATTATTACAGAAACCTCCAAGAGGAGAAACTTGGCTTTATTCTCTCCTGGAAAGCCATCTTGCAGCACTGACCCCCATTTGCATTTACATGGAAATGACCATTGGTTTAGCCTTGCAAACACATTCTGCTCTGATGGGGACGGATGCTAAACCACATGGGAAATTCCTTTCTTGCAAGATAATGCATTAATGTCATTCTATTTTTTTTTTTGGCTTAGACATATGATAATTTCGAAAAGATTTGTGATATGACATTGATCTATTCAATATTAACTTTTTTCATTCCAGAGTATTTTCTATTTTGAAAACAGAAGTATTAAGTATGAATTCATTTCTTTGAGATAATACGCTTATGACTAATTTTACTCCTCAGAATTATTCCCTTCTATTATTTCCACATTAGCAAGGTATAAAAACAAACATGAAAGTTCTAATTATCAAAATATATGTCAAAGTTAATTTCAATCATATTAATTTTTTATATATCATAATACGTTTTATCAAAATTTATATAGTTTTATTGAAATTCTCATAAACGAATATAAAGTCATTATAATGAAAAGTTAATATTTTCCGATTTCTGTGCATATCTCCTGTAATTTCTACTTGTTACTCTTATTACTATAGTCTATTCTTTATAGCGGTGCATATTTGCACTGACTCACAGGGGGTGCCCTTTTAGCTCGGAAAGGTTCCTGATACCGGATTGGTCGGAAGTATTATTGTCCGAACACCTTCATTGTTCTCAAATAATTACCAAGTAATGTAAATCAAAACTTATTTACTAACCTATATTTCTTCATCACATATATATTTTGTCAATAAACAATATGAAAGAATAAATATATAAAGCATCGTCATGGTAAGTCTAAATTTGATAACCCAATCCGCCGAAGTCAACGACAGCAGCTTGTTTTCGGATGCACGCTTTGTAATTTTGTAATTTTTCACATATTTTAACACAATTTGGGATAGATTACACTCACCATAAGGTAAACATGTTATCATAAACTTTCTTTGAATACCAGAATTTACCAAAAACATGGAATTAATAAAACCCTATATTTGTGAAAACTTATGGGGAGGTAAAAGAACAGCCTGCAGCGGCCTGGCGTGAAAACAATCCCTTCTGATTGTCATAGACGCAGTTTTTTTTCCGTAATATAGTTCGGCCTATTCCTTTCAGTTGAAATAGTCTTGCATTGTCTCTTCTTAATATTTTGCTTAGTATTTTCCCCACATTCCTGTTTCTCACCTAATATCTATCTATTTTCCCGGATATCCCTTCTTTCATATAGACCTATGTGATATCCGCACTAAGTTTTCTTATGTTTTGTACCTTACGTCAGTAAGTATGTAAATGATAATAACAGCATAAATTTATGCTGTGTAGAAAGTATAGCCTATTTTGTAAACCTGTTCAGTAGCTCACATTATATCAAATTAAATTAAGCATAGTATTTTTTTTTTTTTATTCCCGCCTCTACACTATTTTAATGAGACTAGCACGGGCTTCCCTTCAGGCCAACACTCTCCACAGAGGCTAAGAAATAAGGAATCGTAGTGCGGATATCACATAGGCCTATATGAAAGAAGGGATATCCGGGAAAATAGATAGATATTAGGTGAGAAACAGGAATGTGGGAAAATACTGAGTAAAATATTACGAAGGGAGACAATGCAAGACTATTTAAACTAAAAGGAATAGGCCAAACTATATTACGGAAAAAAAAAAAACTGCGTCTATGACAGTCAGAAGGGATTGTTTTCCCGCC
>NC_090735.1:40560002-40565002 GCF_036898095.1 Palaemon carinicauda | reverse complement strand
TCCTGCGGATTCTTCGCCTTGACAAAAGGCCACCCATTTTCTCCAAGATGAATCATATTGCCTTCTAGTAGATTTGCACTTATATTCCTCAAGGAAGTCTATACTGGCTTTCGAAATCCCGAAACGCTTTCTCACCGCTAGGGAAAGAAAATCATGAGCTGCAGGGTCCGGGTTTTCTGTAATGAAGCGCAGACAGTTGACTTCTGGACTCGCTGGGTCAGAACTGGATCTGGTAGTGGTACAAACTTCAGCTACAGTTCCAATGCCAGGAGGAACCACACGCTGTTCGGCCACTTGTGGGCCACTATTGCCGCTACCCCTTGAAGGATCTCAGTTTGTTGAGGACCCTCAACAGAAGGTTGTGAGGAGGGAACAGATAAATCCTGGACCATCTGTTCCAGTCGAGGGACATCGCGTCCACTGCTTCCGCTAAGGGGTCCTCGTACGGGGCACGTACAGGGGAAACTTCTTGTTGTCTTTCGTCGCAAAGAGGTCTATCTGCAGTTCTGGGACTGATTCAGAATGAAGGAGAATGATCCTGCGTCTAAGGACCATTCCGACTCTATCGGTGTGAACCTGGATAGAGCGTCCGCTGTCACATTGCGGACTCCTTGAAGGTGAACTGCCGACAGGTACCACTTCTTCTTTTCCGCCAATCGGAAGATGGCCAACATCACCTGGTTGAGAGGTGGTGACCTCGATCCTTGTCGATTCAAGTATCTCACAACTACCTCGCTGTCTATCACCAACCTTATGTGGATCGAGTGACGCGGGGAGACTTTCTTTAAGGTAAGGAGCACTGCCCTAGCTTCTAGAAAGTTTTATGTGAAAGGTCTTGAATAGCTTGGACCAAGTCCCCTGGACTTTTTTCCGATGAGAGTGACCTCCCCATCCCTCCTTCGAGGCGTCTGAGTTAATCGTCCCCGACGGGGGAGGTGGCTGAAGAAGAACCGACTTCTTTAGATGTCTGGATTGGGACCAAGGCCTGAGAAGAGTACTTAGCCGAAGCGGCTGGTCTTCTCAGATCTCTTTGCGCGTTTGATGCATAACTTCTCCAAACTCCGATTGCATCCTTTAGCTGTGCTCTTAGCACTGGGTCTGTCACCGAAGAAAACTGGAGAGAGCGCAGTACCCTCTCCTGCTCGCGTCTTGATATCCTTTCGGAATCTAGAAGTCTCTTGACAGAACCCGCTATCTCCTTCCTTTTCTTCGCCGGGGTGGAGAAACGGTGTGACAAAAGGTCCCAGTGGATTCCCAGCCACTGGAACTTTTGAGATGGAGAAAGTCGAGACTTTTTCTGTTGATCTTGAAGCCTAGGTACTCTAGGAACTGGATCACTTGACTGGAAGCTTGCAAGCATTCTGTCTCGGATGCTGCCCACACCAACCAGTCGTCCAGGTAGGCTACTACCTGAATTCCCTTTAGGCGTAACTGTTTGAGAGCTACGCTCGCAAGCTTCGTAAAAATCCTTGGGGCTATGTTTAGCCCGAATGGCATGGCTCCGAAGGCGTATAGTCTTCGTTGTAGCCTGAACCCTAGGTAGGGGGAGAGTCGATGGCTAATTGGAATGTGCCAATAGGCGTCTGACAAGTCTATAGAGACGGAATATGCCCTCTTGGGCAGTAAGGTCCTTATGTGTTGCAGAGTTAGCATTTTGAATTTGCAATTCACTATGAACTTGTTGAGTGGCGACAAGTCCAGAATGACTCTGAGCTTTTCCGAGTCTTTCTTGGGAACACAAAACAGCCTCCCTTAGAAATTGATGGGCTTCACCCTTCGGATCACCTTTTTTCTCCAACAGTTCTTGAACATACTCCTCCATAACGGGGGTGGAGTGTTGGAAAAACCGAAGGCACGGGGGTGGAGTGCTGTACCAGCTCCCGCCCAGTCCATTCTTGAGTAGGCTGTGGGCCCAGGGATCGTAGGTCCACAGATCCCGAAATTTCAGAAGTCTCCCTCCTACCGGTATCATCTCACTTGGACTGCCGTCCTGAGGTCTTGCCTTCCTGACCACGACCACCCATGAATCCCCTTCCCCTTGAGGGGCGTCTAGACGAGCCTCTGGCTGCTCCTCTAGGCTTTGCTCGAAAGGAAGTAGACTGCCCTTCGAACGCTGGGGTGAATGCCGTGGACTGTGTCGACACGGCCTGGGGTACCCACTGAAAAGTGGTCGGGGTTTGTGCCACGATCTGGGGCACTGGGGGCAATGGCAATTGCAGTTGCTGTTGCTGTCTAAGAGGCTTGGCTGGCCGAGACGGTAGCCTAGTCCTCATAGTCTTCCTCTTTGGTTGAGGATCCTCATCCGGGGAAGACTTTCTTTTGATAGCCAGGCCCCACTTCTGGAGAAGGTTTCTATTCTCCAAGGCGGCCTTATCAACAACTTCTTTGACCAAGTCGGTAGGGAAAAGGTCTTTTCCCCAAATGTTGGAGGAGATTAGTTTCTTTGGCTCCTGCCTCACCGTAGCCGAGGTAAACACGAACTCCCTACAAGCTCTCCTTGCCTTGACGAAGCCATTAAGGTCCTTCGTCACTGTGGCCAGATGAGACTTGGCCACTACCATGAACATTTCATGGACCTTAGGGTCACTTGCCATCGTCTCCAGAGTAGTCTGAAGAGACATTGAAGCAGTCAGTCTTTCTTTTGTATCGAACTCACTTCGCAAAAGAAAGTCAGACAGCTTAGGGAGGTCCTTGCCGAACTGACGTCCGGCAATATCAGCCTCCAACTTTCCAACTGAGAACGTAAGATGGACGTCCTTCCAGTCTTTGTTGTCCATAGGCAGGGCCAGCGACAAGGGTTTACACTCCTCTAGGGAGGGGCAAGACTTGCCGGCCTCGACTGCTTTTAGTACAGCCAGAAACCCTTTCTGTAAAAAGGGGAAGGCTCTAGTAGGCGAGGACACAAAGGAAGGGAGCTTCCTATTCAATGCGGCTACCTTTGAGTTAGAGAAGCCCCTCTCTTTCATCGAGGATGAAAGTAGAGCTTGAGCCTTAGCATGGTCCATCACTATGACCTCCTTCGGCTCTGTCTCCTCCTTTGAAGCTGGTTCCTTCCTCAGCCGGACATAACAGTCCGGATATGATGCCTTGCTGGGCCAGAATTCCACCTCCTCCAGGGGAACTGAGCCCAGCTTATCCGAGATGACGATCTTTCCAGTCGTCATCGGCATGTGCTCAGCATACCTCCATGGGTTAGCATCTGAGCACAAGGGAAGGTCTTTCACATTGAGCTTTTTCTGGGGCCCATGTGATTCTGCAAGGCACTGCATTCGCAGTTCCATTGCAGCCGCCTTCTCCTGATTCTCCTTCTGCATTTGTTGGATCATTCCAACAATAGAAAAGAGGGCCTGTCCCAGCTCTACTGGGAGACCGGCCGATGTAGAGGGAATAGGCTCCGGAATCTGAGCCGGAGTAGCCGACACCTCGACGACGTCTACCTCTACAACGTCTGGGGCTTGAACTTCATCCTGGGCTTCTGCCAGGAGGTTTTCCTCCTGACACCCGTCCACATCAGACATCCTGTCATCTAACTAGATGTCTTGCATCGCGACCGCGACTTCAGCATCCACCTGGATCTGAACTTAGGGATCTCCTCTTGAGGCTGGGGAATCACTGCATCAGCTGATGCCTTAGGGAAAAGATACGCCCTCATCTTCTCACTTGGAAGATAAGGGCCAGAAGTGTTCTTTTGGAAGCCCCTTACCCAGGTACGAAGCTTCTTCCTAGCTATATCCCTTGATTCCTCTGTCCTAGGGGAATCAAAGGTCTCAGTAATCAGGTTAGTGCGCACAGTACATACCTGAGGGTCCCAATACCGGAGATCATCCTTGGAGACAGCGTATGCTGCGTGTCTCCTACAAAACTCATGTCCGCAGAGGTTCTTGCTGCTGACGTTGCAGAAAGCACTTCCCCACTTCGGAGTGTCCTTCTGTAAAGAGAAGAAATTTCCATGAGTATCAAGTGAACTATGTATCACTGGATATGCATAGTATAGCATAACAATTCAGAAAGGAAAGACACACACTTGTGTTTCCCTCACAACCCATTGTTGCAGCCTTCCAGATAATAAAATCAAAATGGTTTATCTCTTCTAGAGTAACCAATGCAAGGTTTCCAGAGGAAACAGGTGGAGCCCACACCTAAGCAATGATTTTAAAATCCTGGATAATAGACAGGAAAGAACTCAGCTTCCTATCTGTAGGGCAACAGCAAAGGGATGTGCAAGAAAACACAATAGTGTTAGAAGACACAGTGCTGTACCAAAACCCTTACCATAGTTTTCTTCTTACTGTATATGTTATACTGAAGAATACTAGTACAGTATAGGGGGATGTGTGCCGGCCTGCCTTTGCCGGCTGGCACACACCACAACTAGCTTTAAAGTATACTACTTAACAGCTATAAGGCGGCAGCACTCTGGTTCAAATGCATGTGCCGGTCGGCAGCAACTGCAGGCCGGTAACAGCCAATGTTGGCCGGCAATGGCTGCCGGCCAGCAACTACACAAGGTAGTACCCAGCTGCCGGCCACACTCTTGGTGACCGGCAGACAAGGGCTGACATAAGCCGGCCGGCAGCAAAAGAACCAGAGGACTACACCTGCCCGGCTGCCGGCCTCATAGGCCGGCAGCCGGGTCAGGTACAGCACTAGAAGAAAAATAGAATGGATGCCGGGATAAGAGTGTACACAACCTCCAAGCCCGGCAACCGAAAGAGTGCATATAAGGAAGGGGAGAAACTAATTCAGGCTTCCTGACCAATGCCGTCTGGCTCTGCCGGCAGGCATGGATGAGGGACCAACAGAGGTCCGGGCAGCACTCAAAAACATAAGACCCTTGCCGGCCAGCAGCTCTGCCGGCCGGCAAGGGGCTGAGTCAATTCCACATCCTAACCTATACTAGGTCCAGATGTAGAACGACGTACAGTACAGTAATGGCTCGGCCATTACGAAGAAAGAGGGGGAAGGGACAAGAGGGTCCTGCCAACCTTGCTTTAGTGACA
>NC_090735.1:40547502-40552502 GCF_036898095.1 Palaemon carinicauda | reverse complement strand
GGCTCTTATTCAAGTCTATCAGTAATGGTGACAACGTTATATTTAGAAATAACCAGGCCACATAAAATATAAATCATAACATTCTCCTGAAATATAAAGAAAAGAACTGTTTCCATTAGGATATGAAAATGGCACAGTTCTATTTTTACCTTCCGACCACAGTTGATTTTCTCTTACAAAATCATTTCATGGAAAAAAATTAACGTCTTGGACACAAAGCCATAAATATAAAGCCACAAACCCATTTGGGATTTCAATGCTGATTGGTAGCATTTAAACTGCCTTGCTTTGATTTGCTTTTATAAAAATAGTGTTTTCGACTCGGTTGAAGTTCAAACGGTCCGTGAAAAGTCATTGCACAAGAGATATTCATTCCTATTTTCGTTTTGTATAGCCCTTTCATTCTTTCCAGTTAAAGAAAAAAGCTTTTAAATGGTGTCCCTACGTTGAGTTTGTATTCTTGGGGATATTATTTATTTTATTACTATCATGAAAGATAATTAATGAGAAAAACAATAAGGCAGATAATAAAAGGTAGGAAATAAGCATCATACAAGAGATATAAAAAATACATCTATGCATTTAGCAAGGCACTTTCCCCAAATTTGGGGTAATCGACATAAAAAAAAAGGTTCAAGAGGGGACTTTTCCTCTCTTCGCTCCTCCCAGCCTGACGAGGGAGTCAGCCGAGTTTGGTTGGTATTGCTAGGGTGCCATAGCCAACCCTTCCCCGTTATACATAATTTCAAAGAAGTACCAAGTGGAATCCCTTATTATTAGTGACCAAAAAAATATGTTAGTGTCACATATTTAGATGTCAAGAGTAATCTATGTTTCTGTATATTCAATAATAAGACTACCAATCATCTTCAGACGTTTTTATCACTTCATTGTCCACCTATAAATTAGTGAGAATTTAATTACTTAATGACTTGTTTTGGGGGTAAATAATAATAATAATAGTAACAACAATAATAATAATAATAATAATAATAATAATAATAATAATAATAATAATAATAATAATATGAACATATATAAAAAAAAAGGTCAACGTCATGTCTATTAAGAGGCTGAATTCAACATAGACTTTTACATGGTCATAAAACAAATAATCTCCATTAAGTTCACTATTCCATTACCACATTAGATTGCACACTAGTATGTGTGAATATATATATTCAAATATATACATCTAGAGATTAAAAAAGAAGCAGGGGATGGAACAAAAGTCCATGAATTGACGAACTAAGAAAGTTGCGGGTGTAGACGGGCATGAAAGACCATAAACAGATACAAGTAGAAGGACATATCTGAGGCCTTTTGTTCTGCAGTGGATTAGTAATAGCTGATGATTTTGATGATGATATATAATTCATATATACATACATATCCATGTATAAGTGTATAATATATATATATATATATATATATATATATATATATATATATATATATATATATATATATATATATATAATTTCATAATTCCGCCAGACACACTAAGTTTGCGATGCATAAATGTAAGCCATTAAGACTAGAGTGGCTTAATGTATTCATTAGTTCCTTTCCCAAGCATTTCTATGTCCCTGACTATTAATTTGTACACCGACCACCTAAATTTATTCAAATAAACGTAAAGCTTTCTCATTTCCATATATCTATACCTTTGTTTTAGTAAATCTCATCTGGACAAGTAATTATGAACTACTAAGAAAAAAAAATAGTGATAATCTTAAATATCATATTACTATAAATATTACCAGAAATCTAAAAGGTAAATAACTGATTTTCTTTCTAATTTAGATAAATTTATTTTATTTCCGAAATCGCCAAGAAAATCACCCGGAAACAGAAACATGTTATTGTTATCTTCAGCACTAAAGAGCATCTTCATCTGCACTCTGTGGGGCCACAGTTGTTGCAATACAGTCATCGAAATCAGCTGGATCAAGATCATGTATGAATGTTCCATCAGCGCATGTCGCACCATACATAATCTGGCTCAAGTATGCATCGTTTATTATGAGCCAACGAATGTCACAGCCACACTGAAGAGGATTATCTGGAATGATTTTAGAATCCCATGAAAGTAGGGATTTAGTGAACATTTTCAACAACGAGTGGGATTTTTTAAAGGTTTAAAGGACGCCCATGAATGGCAGAGGCAAGGGACAGTGATATTGCCCTAGCAAGCAGGACAATGGTCTAGAGACTGACCATATATAAATTGGATCAACAACCAAGACCCCTTTCAAACCAAACTAGCTGAGCCAGGCAATGGCTGCTGATGACTCTCTAGGTAGACCTATAGGTTCCCTTAAACCCACCATCCATAGCTTACAGGGATGGTGAGGTTGCAGACTCTGAAGAAACTATCGAGTTTGAGAGGAACTAGAACTTTTTTCCAGCGAGCGGAAAGCAGGGGCACTTCCGATAGGCTACCACATAGTGTTTATATGTCTATGTCATAAACCACACTAAAATTAATAATTATAGAGTCGTTTTGATGATAATAATGATGAAATAGTACTTAGCGTATAAACTGGTATACATTTGAATAAAAAATATATCAAAATAGTTACTCAGATTAAGCTAATGCCTAACTATGACCTATAAATTTGTCTATCATTTACAAGCTAAATAAAGTTTCACTTCTTGACCACTAATGGGTTCACAAGATATTAAATGTTAGTACTTCCAATTGTTCTTCAAATATAATTTCAACATTCATAAATAAATAACATTTATTTAAATTTAAATATTTATTTCTATGGTAACTTCCCATTCAGTAATTGAAATGCATGTAAACTGAAGCTGGTATTCGTAAATAGAACACTATTAACCCATGCATAAACTACGTAGCATTTGATATTTAGAGAAAATAAACGCTTTGAAACATACTCTTGATAGAAACAGTTGCTCCATCCTCAAGAACGGTTCGCCATACTTCTTCATCAAAAGTTTTTAAAGCGTTGTACTCGAAATTCACCGAACTGGTTACACCTGGTAAAACAAAGCCCACGCATTATGAATACATTACAGTAAAAAAAATGAAAAATTTATATTCTGTATTACTGTCATAAAAAGAATAGGGGTGAATGTAGTTCGTTGGAACAGGGTAAGATAAGAGTACGGCACTCTAAGGATATGGCTCCTAGGTTAGGTTAGGTCAAGAACCTTAGGTTAGGTTAGGTTAGGTAAGGTTAGGCTAGGTAGGAAACATTCGGTTAGGTGATGTTCTTGTGTCTGTAAAATGTGGTTTTTCACTCTGTCCCAACAAACTACAAAGGCTCCAAAGAATATATATCGCTTTGTAGGTGTATTAATGCTAAATATATTAAAAAAAAAAAAAGAGTATCAAGTATTAAGTTTATCTTCTGTATCACTATCATAAAAATAATATGCTTATTCTAAAGAGTCTAGAGAGAAAGATTGATTAAAAGCTGAGGTATGAACAAGCAGGATTTAGAAAAGGTAGAAGTTGCACTGACCAAATTTTCATTTTGAGACATGTTGTACAGCAATGATTAGAATATAGCAATCCACTTTTGATGGCTTTTGTGGACTATGAAAAAGCCTTTGATAGCATGGACCTACCAATTTTGTGGAGAGTCCTGCGTTATTATGGAACTCCTCTTAAATATGTGAATTTGATTAAGTCTGTTCATGAGCATAGCAAATGCAAAGTTAGTGTTAATGGAATGAATTTCCAGTGAATAACGGAGTACTCTAAGGGAAAGTGTTGTCACCTATGTTGTTTATCCTCCTCATGGATTTTGTAATGAGTAGAACAGTTGGAGATGGTGGAGGATTGGACTGGATTGGTGATAGGAATTTAGCAGACCTAGAGTATGCTAATGATGCTGTCTTTGTTAGCAGAACACCACAGATTTGCAAAGCTTGCATACCAAAATGCATGAAACATCACACGAGGCTAGGTTCAAGATAAATAGAAGAAATAGAGAAATGGAAGATGAAATATCATTGGAAGGAGAGAGGATTAATGACATAGAATCATTTGGGTATTTAGGAACTATGATTTCCAATACAGGGTCTTTAGAATTAGATTTTATTGAAAGATTGAAAAAAGCAAATCAGAAAATTGCTAGGTTAAGTAGAATTTGGAATTCAAATCGCCTGAAATTACATACAGAAATCACACTATATAATTGTTTTGTGAGATCAGTGTTACTGTATGGACATGAGTCATGGTATGATAATGAAACAATCGCCAAAAATTTTATTAGATTTGAGAACAAAGCCTTCAGAAGGATATTGGGAGTTAAATGGTAGGACAGAATTAGAAATAAAACTACAAGAGAGATTACTCTAAAGCCATATGTGGATGTGATCATGATGAGGGGTGGATGGAGATGGTTTGGACATGATCTTGGCACTCCCCAAGAGAGATTAGTTCACCAAACGTTCAGCTGGTATCCAAAAACAACTAAAAGAGTTGGAAGACCCAGGCCTACATGGCTGAAGACTATGAAGCGCGAAGGAGGAGATGCAGAATGGAGAAGTATTGAATTAAAAGCTCAAGATAGAAACGACTGGCGAAATCTAACCGAGACCCTTTGCGTCAATAGGCGTAGGAGGAGATGATGGTGATGATGATGATTATAAAAATATATATCACTTGATGGATGTATTCATACTTACCCTTGATTGCGTTTGCTCCCAAAGTGCTGATGGAATTGAAGCTTATGAATAAAGAAGTGATCGCTCCGTTGAAAATAAAAGTATGCCTTGCAATATTTGTTATCTTATTGGCAGTCAAGTCAACTTGTTGTAGAGAGTCTGCTGTACTGAAAGTCTCTGAAAATTATGGGAAAAAGTGATAGTAAAGGGAAATAATCATGATTTAAACTATTCACATCTAATAAGAATAACTAATTACATATGTACTAGCGTACACGACCCAAGGGAGTTGTAGAGCTGATGATGACCTGAAAGAAAAAAATACGCACACACATACACACACATATATATATATA
>NC_090735.1:40534505-40539505 GCF_036898095.1 Palaemon carinicauda | reverse complement strand
TATATTCAAGATGAATATAAGGATAAGGATGGGAAATATATATCATTGCTTTGTAATTGTATTCTCAAACTGTATCATAAAAATATTGATGGACCATAGTGTGTGGTTCGGCTAAGAAATGCAGAACTCGGATCAACTTTGCTAGAATCGTGCATTGCTCCTAGTCAGGAGAGAGTGTTTGGATCTAGTTACAACTTCCAAAGGTAAACAATTTATATATATATATATATATATATATATATATATATATATATATATATATATATATATTGTATATGTAGATGTATATGTGTGCGTGTACACTAAAAGTATAAGTTTCATAAGTAACCTAAAACTGAGGGCAAATATTTCATCATATCTAATTATACACATACTTGCAAATATGGAATCTCATATAAATTTAATAAGAGAACACACAGCAGTCAGTAAAAAAAAAACTCAGGTGTATCACCTTATGAATATTTCTGCCCACCACTTTCAATACTGTAATTGATGTTAACTTTGACCTGGGCCGAGAGGGCAGAAACTGTTATTATTATTATTATTATTATTATTATTATTATTATTATTATTGTTATTATTATTACTTGCTAAGCTATAACCCTAGTTTGAAAAGCAAGATGCTATTAGCCCAGGGGACCAAACAGGGAAAATACCCCAGTGAGGAAAGGAAACAATTAGAAAATAAAATATTTCAGGAACAGTAACAACAATATTAACTATAAAAACTTTAACAAAACAAGAAGAAGAGAAATTAGATAGAATAGTGTGCACGAGTGTACCTTCAAGCAAGAGAACTCTAACCCAAGACAGTGGAAGACCATGGTACAGAGGCTATGGCACTACCCAAGACTAGAGAACAATGGTTTGATTTTGGAGTGTCCTTCTCCTAGAAGAGCTGCTTACCATAGCTAAAGAGTCTCTTCTACCCTTACCAAGAGGAAAGTAGCCACTGAACAATTACAGTGCCGTAGTTAACCCCTTAGATGAAGAAGAATTGTTTGGTAATCTAATCGTTGTCAGGTGTATGAGGACAGAGAAGAATCTATAATGAATAAGCCACACTATTCAGTTTATGCGTAGGCAAAGAGAAAGTGAACCGTAACCCGAGAGAAGGATTAAATGAAGTACTGTCTGGCCAGTCAAAGGACCCTCATAACTCTCTATCGTTAGTATCTCAACGGGTGACTGGTGACCTGGCCAGCCTACTACCTACCAAGAGGAAAGATACCCAAATGTATATGACCGAGGAACATTCAGAACCACATGAATATCCAACAGCTGGTAGTGTTGAGAAAACGGGGTTTAGTATGGGCAACGTACGGGCACTACTAGTTGATACTAAAACCACGATGGTGGAGAGTTGGGGAGTAAAACAATGAACATATTAAAATAATTAAAATTATCATTATTATTGAAATTGATAAAATTATTATTACCATTAAAATAGTTAAAATTGTCAGAATTAATAAAATTATAAAAATTATTATTTTTATTCGAATTATTGAAATTATTATTATTATTATCAAAATTATCAAGAGTATTAATATTGTTGAAATGATTAAAATAATTATCATTTCTTTGATTACACATAAGCCATTGAAGCGAAGAAATTATAACATTATCTCCAGAATCTTTGGACATTTAGTGATAATTGACAAATTCTCTCCCTTATACTGACATTACATAGCAGGAACACTTTTGAGATTATTCCTTTAAAGCGACCAGGCTCTTATTTAAGTCTATCAGTAATGGTGACAACGGTATATTTAGACACAACCAGTCCACAGAAAAAATAAATCATGAAATTCTCTTAGAATATAAAGAAAGAACTGCTTCCATTAGTATATGAAAATAGCACAGTTCTATTTTTACCTTCCGACCAGTGAAAAGTCATTGCAAAAGAGATATTTATTCCTATTTTCGTTTTGTATCTCCATTTCATTCGTTCCATTTAAAAAGAAAAAGAAAAAAAATTGTAAATGGTGTCCCTCCGTTGCGTTTGTATTCTTGGGGATATTACTTGTTTTATTACTAAAATAATAATAAAAGGTAGGAAATAAACATCATACAAGCGATATAAAAAATACATCTATGCATTTACCAAGGCACTTCCCCCAAATTTGCGGGTAACCGACATAAAAAAAGGGTCAAGAGGGGACTTTCCCCTCTCTTCGCTCCTCCCAGCCTGACGAGGGATTCAGTCGAGTTTGGTTGGTATTGCTAGGGTGCCACAGCCAACCCTTCCCCATTTTACATAATTCCAGAATAGTAACAAGTAGAATCCCTTATTATTAGTGACAAAAAATATGTTAGTGTCACATATGTAGATGTCGAAAGTAATATGTTTCTGTATATTCAATAATAAGACTACTAATCATCTTCTGACGTTTTTATCACTTCATTGTCCACCTATAAATTAGTCACAATTTAAGTACATAATGACTTGTTTTAGGGGTAAGACTCAAGCGTAAAATAATAATAATAATAATAATAATAATAATAATAATAATAATAATAATAATAATAATAATAATCATAATAATAATAATAATAATAATAATAATAATAATAATAATAATAATAATGGTAATAAAAATACGTAGAAGATATGAACATATGGAAAAAAAAATGTCAACGTCATGTCTATTAAGAGGCTTAATTCAACATAGACTTTCACATGGTCATAAAACAACTAATCTCCATTAAGTTAACTATTTCATTACCACATTAGATTACACACTAAAGAAGCAGGGGATGGAACATAAGTCGATGAATTGACGAACTAAGAAAGTTGAGGGTGTAGACTGGCATAGAAAGACCATAAACAGATACAAGTGGAAGGACATGTCTGAGGCCTTTTGTTCTGCAGTGGATTAGTAATAGCTGATGATATATGATGATGATATATAATTCATATATACATACATATGCATATATAAGTATATAATATATATATATATATATATATATATATATATATATATATATATATATATATATATATATATATATACACACGCACACTCACAGATATATATATATATATATATATATATATATATATATATATATATATATATATATAGGTATATATATATATAAATTATATATATATATATATATATATATATATATATATATATATATATATATATATATATATATATATATATATATATATATATATAATTTCATAATTCCGCCAGGCACACTAAGTTTGCATGCGATGCATAAATGCAAGCCATTAAGACTAGAGTGGCTTAATGTATTCATTAGTTCCTTTCCAAAGCATTTCTATGTCCCTGACTATTAATATGTACACCCGACCACCTAAATTTATTCAAATAAACGTAAAGCTTTTTCATTTCCCGTATATCTATAATTTTGTTTTAGTAAATCTCATCTGGACAAAGTAATTATAAGCTACTAAGACAAAAAAATGTGATAATCCTAAATATCATATTGCTTTAAATATTACCAGAAATCTAAAAGGTAAATAATTGATTTTATTTCTAATTTAGAGAAATTTATTTTATTTCAGAAATCACTAGGAAAATCACCATGAAACAAAAACATGTTTTTCTTATCTTCAGCACTAAAGAGCATCTCCATCTGCACTCTGTGGGGCCACAGTTGTTGCAATACAGTCATCAAATTCAGCTGGATCAAGATCATGTATGAATGTTCCATCAGCGCATGTCGCACCATACATAATCTGGCTCAAGTATGTATCGTTTATTATGAGCCAACGAATGTCACAGCCACATTGAAGAGGATTATCTGGAATGATTTTAGAATCCTATGAAAGTAGAGATTTAGTGAACATTTTCAACATGGAGTGGGATTTTTTAAAGGTTTAAAGGACGCTTATGAATGGCAGAGGCAAGGGACAGTGATATTGCCCTAGCAAGCAGGACAATGGTCTAGAGACTGACCATATATAAATTGGATCAACAACCAAGAACCCTTTCAAACCAAACTAGCTGAGCCAGGCAATGGCTGCTGATGACTCTCCAGGTAGACCTATAGGCTCCCTTAAACCCACCATCCATAGCTTACAAGGATGGTGAGGAAACTATCGAGTTTAAGAGGAACTCGAACTTTTGTCCGGCTAGTGAAAAACAGGGACACTTCCAATAGGCTACCACATAATGTTCATATGTCTACTATGTCATAAACCACACTAAAATTAATAATCATAGAGTCATTATGATAATAATAATGATTGAATAGTACTTAACGTATAAACTGGTATACATTTGAATAAAAAATATATTAAAAGAGATACTCAGATAAAGCTAATGCCTAACTATGACCTATAAATTTGTCTATCATTTACAAGCTAAATAATGTTTCACTTCTAGACCACTAATGGGTTCACAAGATATTAAATGTTAGTACTTCCAATTGTTCTTAAAATATAATTTCAACATTCATAAATAAATAACATTTATATAAATTTGAATGTTTGTTTCTATGGAAACTTCCCATTCAGTAATTGAAATGCATGTAAACTGAAGCTGGTATTAGTAAATAGAACACTATTAACCCATGCACAAACTACGTAGGATTTGATATTTAGAGAAAATAAACGCTTTGAAACATACTCTTGATAGAAACAGTTGCTCCATCCTCAAGAACGGTTCGCCATACTTCTTCATCAAAAGTTTTCAAAGCATTGTACTCGAAGTTCACCGAACTGGTTACACCTGGTCAAACAAACCCCACGCATTATGAATACATTACAGTAAAAAAATTGTAAATTTATATTCTATATTACTGTCAAAAAAAGAATAGGGGTGAATGTAGTTCGTTGGGACAGGGTAAGATAAGAGTAAGGCACTCTAAGGATATGGCTCCTAGGTTAGGTTAGGTGGAGAACCTTAGGTTAGGTTAGGTTAGGTAAGGTTAGGTTAGGTAGGAAACATTCGGTTAGGTGATGTTCTTGTGTCTGTAAAATGTGGTTTTTCACTCTGTCCCAACAAACTACAAGGCTC
>NC_090735.1:40502005-40529505 GCF_036898095.1 Palaemon carinicauda | reverse complement strand
ACATGAAGCCTTTATTATTATTATTATTATTATTATTATTATTATTATTATTATTATTATTATTATTATTATTATTGCTTGCTAGGTTACAACCCTAGTTGGAAAAGTAGGATGCTATAAGCTCAGGAGCTGCAACAGGGAAAATAGCCAAGTGAGGAAAGGAAACAAGGAAAAATAAAATATTTTAAGAACAGTAACTTTAAAACAAATATTGCCTATATAAACTATAAAAACTTTAACAAAACAGGAGGAAGCGAAATAAGGTAGAATAGTGAGGCCGGGTGTACCTTCAAGCAAGAGAAGTCCTTTGTTGTTGTTGATGTTGTTGTTGTTACTATATCATACGCAATTCATTTGGTTAAAATTAATGTGTATACTACTTATATTCATTTTTTTCTCTTCCTGTACGCTAAATCTTTTAGTTAAAAAGGCCTCTTCCCTTGTATTTGAGCAGCACTTTCTTGGTCTACATTTAAGCCGTCCCTTAACAGTTCTACATAATAAATGTTTGCTACCATCCGGACGCTCTCCAGCTTTCATGAATACCATCTCTGCTACCTTTTAACCCTCATTAAACGTCGTCTTTGCCATTCCAAACCAGCTCAATTCATCTCACTTGACATAAACTAAAAAAAAAAAATCTTAGAACTTCTTCCTTCTTTCTTTATTCTGCATTTGATAACCACATTTTTTCCCTATGGCAGACAAACAGCTCTTTAACCCCTTCATGCTATCTAACATATATAACTCTAAACATTCGTAAAGACCATGACAACAGATTTTTTACGGGCTGTCATTGTGCAAGAGCCCGTGGCCCGTACAATTTTCTTTGTGTAGTTGTCAATCTACAACGAAGGAACGAACCGCAGGATTTCGCTACTTACCCTCTTGCTCTCTAACTATCATCCTTTCTCCTTAATTACTGATAACTATGCGATTTAACTTCAGTTCCTCTCAGTACAAATAATATTCAATTTTGTTAGTTTACTTTAACGGCCAGACCTGACTTTTCTTGGGGAAAAAATGCATTTCAATAGTATCTTGAAAACAGCATTCTCAATTTTACCTAGACAGTTGCAATTGTTTTAGTTAGGTTGCTATTACCACGATACAGTAGTTACTCACGGCTTTGCAATTGTATATTGCATTAGTGAGGTCCCTGTGATCTTTGTAGCTACATAACTGAAGCTTTCAAGGGGCATCTGATATTCAGAAACCTCTATTGGATAATGAAAATAATGCTAGGACTTACATGACGTATATAGTACCTTGCTTACACTGTCAGATATAATCTTATTGAGAAGAAATAAAAGTTTAAAATGATGGCAGAGGCTGGAAATTACGTTTGACCGTTTTAATACAAAAAAAGCTAATTGCTCATCGGGTGAATTCGAGAAGATTCTAATTCTATGTTTTATTTGCATGAGTTAAAAATAGAAAACTTCACTATGTAAAAAAAGTTCTGCTAGGGCAGTCTCTCTCTCTCTCTCTCTCTCTCTCTCTCTCTCTCTCTCTCTCTGGTCTTTAAAGAAGCAATCCCGATTAACATCCATGAGATCAGCGTTGGATCCCTGTCGTGGGGGGGGGGGGGGGGGGGGGGGGCGGTGATAGGTAGGGGGGGTGTTATGGAGGCCTCTCTTGACCCTAATTCTCTACTATAAAATTTCACATATCAGGATATAAACAACTTATTGCCGGAATTTATAAAACTCGAATAAAAAATACGATATTTATTATTATTGAAAACATATGCTTTATCATGTGTTTTTCGGAGTCTAATAAAATTTTAATGATATTTTATATATCAGGGGTATTTATCATGTTGACTGTTTTAAATCCTCCACACTTGTTCAACGGTATTACCATAACAGGAACATTTTTTTATTTCAAATAGAATTGATGAAACAACAACAGTGGTTTTTCTAGGGTTCAACTGTATATTTTTATGGTTCGGTAATCCCATTTAATTACAATTCACAGAAGGCTTCACCACATGTGACTGACGTGGTCTGACTTTTACTATATCCCTCATATTTACATAAAATATTTATCTTATATATATATATATATATATATATATATATATATATATATATATATATATATATATATATATATATATATATATATATATATATATATATATATATATATATATATATATATATATATATATATATATATATATATATATATATATATATATATATATATATATATATATATATATACATATATATATATAAAAATATGTACATATATATATATATATATATATATATATATATATATATATATATATATATATATATATATATATATATATATATATATATATATATATATATATATATATATATATATATATATATATATATATATATATATATATATATATATATGTGTGTGTGTGTGTGTGTGTGTAAATATATGTATATATATAAAAAAATATATATATATGTATATATATATACATACATATATATATATATATATATATATATATACATATATAAAAGCGTGTGTGTATATGCATATACTGTATATATGTATATATATATAGATATATATATATATATATATATATATATATATATATATATAAATATATATATATATATATATATATATATGTATATATATATATATATATATATATATATATATATATATATATGTATATATATATATATATATATATATATATATATATATATATATATATTTATATGTATATATATACATATATATACATATATACATTTATATATATACATATATATATATATATATATATATATATGTATATATATATATATATATATATATATATATATATATATATATATATATATATGTATATACATATATATATATATATATATATATATATATATATATATATATATATATATATATATATTTATATGTATATATATACATATATATACATATATACATTTATATATATACATATATATATATATATATATATATATATATATCTGTATATATATTTATATATATACATATATATATATATATATATATATATATATATATATATATATATATATATATATATATATATATTATTACTAGCCAAACTACAGCCCTAGTTGGAAAAGCAAGATGCTTTAAGCCCAAAGGCTCCAATAAGGAAACATAGTCTAGTGAGGTAAGGAAATAAGAAAATAAATAAATCATGAGATAAAACTAACAATATATCATTCTAAAAACAGTAACAACGTTAAAATAGATACGCCATATATACACTATTAACAACGTCAAAAACAGATATGTCATATATAAACTATAAAAAGACTCGTATCAGCCTGGTCAACAGAAAAACATTTGCTCCAACTTTGAACTTTGGAAGTTTTACTGATTGAACTACCCGATTAGGTAGATCATTCTACAACTACGTAACAGCTGGAATAAAACCTCTAGAATACTGTGTAGTATCTATGTATAGATATATACATTTGGATATATGCATACCTATTTATATATCCATACATCTATATATCTATCTATCTATCTATATATATATATATATATACATATATATATATATATATATATATATATATATATATATAAATACAGTATATATATATATATATATATATATATATATATATATATATATATATATAAATATATATATATATATATATATATATATATATAAATATATATATATATATATATATATATATATATATATGTATATATATATATATATATATATGTATATATATATATATATATATATATATGTATATATATATATATATGTATATATTATATTATATATATATATATATGTGTGTGTGTGTGTGTGTGTGTGTCTGTGTGTGTGTGTGTGTGGGTGTCTGTGTGTGTGTGTGTGTGTGTGTGTGTATTGATTCTGTATTTATATGAATATTCCTCCCAGTGAATTATGTGTTACGAAATTTTGCTTATTGCTATTTCTTATCCTTATCATTTTATTTCTGTGTCAAACTATTTATTACCTGCTGTTAGTTATATCTGGTTATCGTTAAAGAATTTCCGTCCCTTTTGAATTTGTAAGCAAATATATGTGATAAGGCTTAAGATGGATGGTGAGCAGGGAATGAGGAGGACTGGGGCGGAACCCGTTAAGGGGTAGGACGGGATATCGAGAGTGAGACAAAGAATTAGATGGCATGATAGTGTGAATTATGATATGGAGAGAAGAGGTTTGCTGGAAGAGGATGACTTTGTTGGACTACATTGGAAAGGGTGCATCAGGAAACCGTTCCCTTAATTGTAGTGATAATGGTGCACTGTTAAAATAATCTCAATTCTTATCGGAAATTCTTCGTAAAAATATTCGGTTCTTAGACGTATTTCCATAATACTGGTAGCCGTAATTTTTAGTATAATTTGTTATTATCTTTTATGCGTTAGTGACCGTAATATCACTACTTAAGGTCAATATATCCGTTTTTAAGACGGTAAAGGATTGGCAACATATTTTCCGGGATTCTTACCGTTTTTTTTTTCTTTTGCGGAATATTGTTAACAGTGTATGAAAGAAGATCTTTGATAATGCTTACAGGTAAATTCCTTAGTGAAGACTAGTATTCACCAGTTTACGTTGTTATCGAAACATTAAAAAGATTCATCGATGTATATGTACATGTTTGTGTGTCTTTTTGTTTGTTTGTGCACAAATCGTGAAACTAAAGTATCACATAATTAGAATATTATAGAAAGATTGATTAAGCTTTAATTTTTTTTTTCATCCGAGCCCGCAAATTATTTCCTGACGCTCGTGGGCCAAATATCACACTGATGGGAATTATAACCTCATTATGAAATACACAGAAATCAGTTTAATTTTTCATTCATATCCCGCAAGCTGTAGTGGCTTAGCTTCTAATCAGGAAAGCATTTGTTAGTGATAACAAAAAGGTATTTGTCCGATTGATTAAAATCGATGAAATATTTCACCTATTTGACTCATCAAGCGATAATCTTGTTGAATTACCCCAGCAATGGATTGATATTAACCTGGTTGGTGTCACATTGTAATTGCTAATTACATTTCACTGTTACGGCTCGCTTAGCAGTGATTATCTGCAGAACCAAATTATGTACATGCAAATGAGTTATTTAGAAAATGTCACAAGCAGCAGTTAATCCTGCAATTTAATTTGGATTGCCCCCAGATAAAAAACATTATTACTTTTTTTTATTGAAAACTAATTGTTCAAGAGTTAAAACACAGCTAACTACCACTTAGAAGTTGTATGCCTCTTTATCGAAAAGAGTAACAAACCTTTATTATTATTATTATTATTATTACTAAATAAGCTACAACCATAGTTGGTAAAGCAAGATGATATAAGCCAAAGGGCTCCAACAGGGAAAATAGCCTAGTGAGGAAAGGAAATAAGGAAATAAATAAACGATATAAGAGGTATTGAGCATTCAAGATGAAATATGGTAAAGGCATTAACAACATTAAAACAGATATTTCATATATGAAATATAAAAAGACCAAAAAAATTGCAGCAAGTTTGAACTTTTGAATTAATTAAGTATTAATTTCATAGAGAACGATTTACTATTTATATACGGTTACCTTGGAGGTGAGATCCAATATCAAAAAATAGAAAATGCCAACTTCTACCTCGTATGTTATTTAGAAAATAAAGAAAAATAATTTTCCGTATGAAATATTTCAGTCATTCTACATTGGAGATATACGAAATATTATGATTTAGATGTAGTTTACCACCAAATATAATAGCTAATCCATATTATTATTATTATTATTATTATTATTATTATTATTATTATTATTATCGATTGCTAAGCTACGACCCTATTTGGAAAAGAAGAATGCTATAAGCCCAGGGGCTCCAACAGGGAAAACAGCCCAGTGAGGA
Organism: Palaemon carinicauda; assembly: GCF_036898095.1. Lineage (NCBI taxonomy): Eukaryota > Metazoa > Arthropoda > Malacostraca > Decapoda > Palaemonidae > Palaemon > Palaemon carinicauda. The sequence continues at coordinate 40,523,581 of NC_090735.1, read as the reverse complement.
AAGGAAACAAAGAAAAATAAAATATTTCAAGAGTAACAGCATTGAAATAAATATCTCCTATATAATCTATAATAACTTGAAAAAAACATGAGGAAGAGAAATAAGATATAATAGTGTACCCATGTGTACCCTCAAGCAAGAGAACTCTAACCCAAGACAGTGGAAGACCATGGTACAGAGGCTATGGCACTACCCAAGACTAGAGAACAATGAGTTGACTTTGGAGTGTCGTGTTTTGTTTCCCATAGAATTATACTGAAAACGGTATTTTAGTTCATATTTGCATAGAAAACGTACTAATTATTTACAAATTTTGCGATCTAGTATAAATAGAGCGAGAGCTAGCAGCCATTTATTTACCGGAGATGACCAAATTTCTAGTGGACATTTTTGGAAAGGGTCTACCATGGGACATCCAAAAATGAGTATCTTTAAGTTTGGCAGTGGTGGGTGTGGATTTTATTAACCCCTTTTGTCTGAAAACGGGCTTTTCATTTTTCGGCAAAATTTGGGGGTTAGTGAAAGTAAATTGGCTGCAGCTCCTCTCACACTGGGCCTAGAATAAAGAACTATATACCAAAATGATGCTATTGATGAGTAGATTTGTTTGATGTTAAACTAAATTAATTAATTTATTATTAGAGGTCACCAGGGGTCAAAAGGTCAAGTTCAGCCCTTTGAAATGCCGGATTTGGGTTTTAGTTGTATTTTGGCTAAATAAGACATAAAAATTTGCAAAAGGTTTACTAAATATGAATAAAATATAAAAAAGAGATACAAATAAAGTTTTTTGAAGAACGTGGGATCTATTCCAGCTATATTACTAGTATGGAGTTCTCTAAAAATCTATTTCCTTTTCTTCATCCGAGGAATGGCTGATCTCATCATCATCATCATTATCATCATCATCATCATCATCTTCCTATACATCAGATTCTTCAATGGTTAACTTATCAGGAATATTTGAGCCAGAGAAGCAGACAATCATCAATATGCCATTCTGGACTTTCCAGCCATGTCCTTCAGGAGCAAATGAGTCTGGATCGGCTTCCCTTGCATTCCTCCATTTGTGTGCAACAAAGTTAGTTCTTAGCAACTTCTGTTGCAACACTCTTTGGTAAGGAGGAAGACAACAGGGGTCTGTAGTTTTCATTTCATCCGACGGATCAGTTTCCTTCTTAAGGGCATACAACTTGCGGAAAAATTGAAGCCTGGCTTCATCAACACTTGTCTGGTTCCGAACTCCATAGACAATGCACAAGTACTCTTCAACTACAGCAGCAACATCTGAATCGATGACATCTGAGTCTCCAAGCTGACTAATTGCTGATGTGAACCTAGGGTTGTTTTTCATTATTTCAAATGGCTTCCACTTTGCTTTTCTCATAAAACAGGCTGTGTAATCACAGCCTGTCAGAGCATGGAAGTTTGGTAGAGCATTGCATATAGGTCCAGTCAGTTTGGTTGCAAGATGTGACATATCTATGAAACGCATGGAATTTCTAGAACTCAATCCACCATTTATCCAAATCTGTGCATTAAGAAACCTAGCATGGTAGAGAATGAGGATGAAGACGTCAGTGTCGTTACTGCGAATGACAATCACTGGGACCACATCATGGTTAACAGCAACAAAGTTTGCATGGTACAGTAACCGTGTATCAGCTTCTTCATGCCTGCACTGAAGCTCATGAACCAGGATCCTGTTGACAGTTTCACGTGCTGAAGTGTAAAGGTAGCATTCATGTTCCACTGTAAAGTAGACCTGATGTCCCTGAAGAGTCGATGCATATTTATCTGATGACCAAAAACTCTGTTTTGAAATGTGATGTGCTCCAAGCCGTGTTGAGATCAGGTGGTCTTTTCTGTGACGAGCCAGTGATTATGTAGGTAGTGGGTGTCCTACCACACAAGTCATGTTCAATGTCCTTGATACTTGGCCCTTAGGATATGTGTCACAGACTATGCGTACAATTTCACCAGTGCTACAAGCTTATTTCAAAATGGACATTGCCATGCCCCCTAGGTGGATGGCATGTCAAGCGTACGGAAGAAGAATATAGGATCAATAATATACACATCAGTCCTGTTTGGTATGGCATTCAAGTTTCCCATTGCTTCTAATTTTTCCATTAATGTCCTCTTTGATGTCTTGTTCATATCACCAGTTATATGACACAATGAGAAAGGAACTGGAGTGAGAGGATAGGACAGGTCAATACTGAGATCAAGTTATTGCGTTACTGACAAATACAGCAGCCTTCTAAATATGTCTCTGGTGCATTTTTCTTCCTTTATCTGTTTGTCCTTTGTGGTGAATTTAACTGTTACTGCATCCTGTGTGACATTTATCACCTTTCTTTGCTTAACAGTCCGTTCAAAACGCCCACCATCTACATTACATTCATTAACAAAAACTTGATGCCAAGGCCAAGTAGATCCAGTTTCTTTTGACTGCAGAAGTCTTTCTTTCACACCATCCAGTGTTTAGGCAATACAGAGTATCATCATTAACAGTGAATGGATTGAGAGTGTTCTCCACCTCTGTGATCGTGCTCTTAAGGTATGCATTGTCTTTGGCTATCCTTGATGGCTTTAGTTCCTGTATTGCATCATCCACCAGTGTGATTCCAGCCATTTCCAGGAGACAACTCACAAATACTCCCCTAAAAGATCTTGTTACTGTCAACCCCATACGGACTGCAACATTCTGTGTAAATGCAGCAATACCCTTTTGGCTGGATGCGGCATCCCTATTCACAGCTTGCTGTAAGGTAATAGCAAATGCACTTCTGGAAAAGGTATTCCTGGTTCTCCGCACAGAGAGTGCACCTGCTTCAAAACTTTGCTTGATTCCGGGATGTGTCATTTCCATATTGAGCAGATTGAGGTGATACAATGACATCCAAGGGGCATAGCTTGGCTTATGAGTTGCAAAGAATATAGGAATCATTGAGCCTAAAGCATAGATGTAGAGGTCTAAGTCATATGTCCTGCTGGCCCTGTCAAAAAGCATGAATATGTGAACGAGATCAATGTAGAGAAACCAGAACCTAGCAGTAGAGCCATGATGACCCTGACAAGTCTGATAACAGAATTTACCCTATCTTTCCAACAAATTACAAATTACAGTGGACTCCAATAATGTCAAAAGTGATTGGGGTGATGGGTCTGCAGAAAATGAATTCAGCAACACCATGCATTCATCTGGTATTCCACCTTCTACCAAAAATTGCTTAAAATGCAGATTCTGCAAGGCAAGTGCAAACAGTGGATGAATACGCTTGCATCTGTTAAAATGTTTTCACCAATGAACCCTCGTACTGAGCCATGAGCCAACACATCAGCCAAGCTAAGAACCTCGGTACAACCAGACGATTCAACAATATAACCTAACGCGTTGAAATAGGCCATGTAAATATGAAATGCACCAAAACAAACGAAGATATTGTCAAAGAGAGAGGATTCTTGTGCTTGGTTCTGGAGTGCAGGTTTTGCGATAACAAGGTCACATGTCACTATAGCATATGCCTCACTGCACTCACTTGCAACCTTTTGAGACCTGACCAAAGTTTCTTTAACTACATCCAATCTTGTTGGGGGCAGTTCAATACTTTCCATATACCCAATCTACTGCAAAGGGAGTCTGTCCTCTGTGACCAAGAAATTCCAGCCTGCCACATAGGGGTGCTGGACATCAGGCAGCAGCACATTAACCAGATAGTATTAATTTTCTTTGTTATCTCCAGGCTGGATTGTGGATCTTGTGAATATTTTCAAATTTGAACCTCGACAGTGATGGCTTTCTTTTATATGGCATGATTTGTCGCTGAGGCGCATCAAATATTCGTCGTCTTTTCACAGGTACTCGGTCAGTAGTTGCATCAGTATTCATGGTCCCTTCAGTCTCAGCACCTTGCATCACACCTGCAGCAGGCCTATTCTGGTAGCATATCACAATGGTGTCATGATGAGTGTCTTTGCCAGATAGGGTTTCTGTCAGCTCGTCATAATTATCCCAAGCAAGACCTGTGGAGAGACCAACTTGAGGTAAAAGCATATCAGGTAAAAGCTGCCCTTCTGCTGTGATTTTTGACGCTATATCCGTCTCAATTGATTCAGCTGTGTGATAACTTACCGCATGACCCTAGTGATTAGGAATTTCCACAACTCTGCGACTACCTGTGAGGCTTTTCATTCCGACTCCCAGACAAAGATGCTTGGATGGTTTTACTCATCCCTGGCTGGTACAGTAAATAACATCCTGGGATAGTGAGACTACCCTTAGCCTTACTTATTCACTAGGCTTATCTTTATTCTGCAAGACACAGAGAAATGTGGTAAAAACCAAATGAAGAAGGTCTGGAATTTCTACTTGCTCTTTCTTAAAATCCTCAAGTGACAAGGACACAGGCAATTCAGGTGTACACTTACAAATTTCAAGGATGTTAAAACGCAATGTAGAGGCTGTTTTTATAATATTTTAAAGACAAAACAGGTACACACACAGAGTCAATAAAACAAATCTCAGTAATATAGGTGAACCATCTATCAACTAAATTTGAAACGGTTTGAGGAGTACATTTCACAGGAACCGTTTAATAATGACTTTTGTCATATCAGTCATATTGCTGGAATAGATCCCATATTCTTCAAAAAACTTTATTTATGTCTCTTCTTTATATTCTATTCATATTTAGTAAACCCTGGGCAAATTTTGATGTCTTATTTAGCCAAAATACAGCTAAAACCCAAAACCGGCATTGCAAAAGGCTGACCTTGACATTTTGAGCCTTGGTGACCCCCAATAATCATTTAATTGATGTTGTTTGATATGAAATAAATCTGCATATCAATAGCATCATTTTGGTATATAGTTCTTTATTCTAGACCCAGGATGAAAGGAGCTGCAGCCAATTTACTTTCACCAACCCCCATATTTTGCCGAAAAATTAAAAGTCCGTTTTCGGGCAAAAGGAGTTAATAAAATCCACACCCACCCTTGCCCAACTTAAAGATACCCATTTTTGGATGTCCCATGGTAGACCCTTTCCAAAAATGCCCACTAGAATAATTGGTCATCTCCGGTAAATAAATGGCTGCTAGCTCTTGGACTAAAAGGTTGTTGTGGCTTATTGGTAATGTCCCTACCTGGTGACCGCCAGATTGGGTTTTGAGTCCCGGTCAGACTTGTTAGTTCCTTTAGTGTCTTCAACCTCACCATACTTGTGAGCTAAGGATGGGACTTTAGGGGAGCCTACAGGTCTACTTTCTGTATCATCAGCAGCCATTGCCATTGGCTGGTCCACCTTGGTCCTAGCTTGGGTGTAGAGGGGCTTGGCCACTGATTTGATAATTTGACGAAGCAATCTCCCCCTGTGATAAGATTGATAAACTATATCTGACAGGATATAAGTACTATGTGTAAATTTCGGTTTATAGAAAATTCCTGAAATAAATGTTATAGCCACGAGATGCTAAATTATATTCTCCAGTTCTTCGAAAAATCTTCACAGCAATATATTGAAAAGATCGTTACTTCTTCAAATTCACAGCAAGATCTATTTTCCCTGTATCTATTCAAGAGGATATTTAACGTATTTATTAGCATCTAAAGATAATCGAAGGAAAGGAGTAGGGAGATAACAGATTCAAGCGAAGGAACTCATTTCGAAGTTAAATTGAATATGTCGTTGCGAAAGAGTTACGAGAATCAGGCAATACCGAATATATTAATTCCCACCAAAAGATTTCTATTCCATTTAAAGGTTTACAGGTTTAAAGGCCGCTCATGAATGGCAGAGGCAAGGGACAGTGACATTGCCCTAGCAAGCAGGACAATGCCCTAGAGACTGGCCATATATACATATGATTAGCGCCCAAGCCCCATCTCCACTCAATATAGGACCAAGGAGGGCCAGGCAATAGCTGATGATGACTCAACAGATAGACCTGTAGGCTCTCCCCAAACAACCCCATACTTAGCTCTCAAAGATAGTAAGGTGGCAGTGACCAAAGGAACTAACGAGTTTGAGAGGGACTCGAAACCCAGTCTGGTGTTCACCAGTCAGGGACGTTACCACATCGGCCACCATAACCCTAATTTGCATAGGCCATTGACATTTTTATATTCAATGAAAAATTAATAATCTTTAAGCTACACATAAAACTCTGTTGTAAAAAAAACAAACGCCAAATGCCTGGAAACATTTATTCCAGGATTTTTACAGTTTTAAAAACAGATTTGTTTATGTTAAGGAGTAATATTATAGTCACCAACCCGTAAAAGATAATAACAAAATAAGGTAGAATTAAGGTTACCTGTATTTTACTGAAATACGGCTGATAACAGTATATTTTCACGGAGAATTTCCGATTCAAACTACGACTTTTTTAACAGTGTACTAAAGCTGTTTTAGATTATTTTTCAGGTACACTGTGCATGGCAATTAGTGTCACGCCATTTGAATAAATAGATCAATCAATTAACCTATTACTGATATATCATAAATGGTGACGCAGAGCAGATATAAGAAAAATAGCTAAACAATATTTTATAAGACCTCTGAAGTTTCCGAAGTCAAATTAGGAAGATCATACAAACGAAAGTAATAAAATAATAATTCTCAAATTCTTGCCTAATTGGCCATGGGAATTATTCTTTAGGATACTTTTCAAGCTTTAAGTCAAAAACTAAATATTATCAGCTTTTAAGAAACGCAATGACTATACAAAAGACCGAATCAGATAGCGGTATACATACGATAAGCTAAAATGTTTCCACAAGAAGGTTTATTTAAAAAAAAAAAAAAAATCTAATTTTTTTGGCTAAATCATAAAAAAAAAAAACATAATGAAATACAGCTTAAAAATATATAATACCATTGAAATGAAACTCGTGGCATAATTTCATTTTGTCGGGGCCACTAATTATAGCAAATTGGATTTTTAAAACTTCAGTAACCTGAGCTTTAGAGACGAGATTTCATATAAAATTTTTTGGAAAAACGTATAAAATATAAGTCAGAAAGTAAGAAAAAACTATTACCTGAATTACAAGAAAAGCTATAAGGATTTAGAATAACAGAGAATTTGTCTCAAAAATATTTTACGAGAGAAAGAAAAAATTATATCTCATTTTCTTAATTGTTGATGTCAAGCTTGTCTCCATCTCATTCTTTAACTCACTGTAACACTTTAAAAAACGCTTTGGAATGCTAGTTGATATTGGTTTTGACATAGCACCATAAACAATACCTTTACAAATATTTACATCATCACTTGACAAATTGCCATTTCTTTCCAGATTACAAAAAGAGTTTGCGACATCGACATAATCAATGTTTCCTTTAGAGAAAGAAAAACTTAAACCATAACCTAGAGCACTAGAAGCATTATCTTGTGAAGGTTTACTTGACAAATTCAATACAAAATCAGGGTTACCATGCCTATTCCAATCACTGTTCTCAATCAACACTTTTAGTTTTGTTCTTAATCGGTTACTCACTCTAAGGCACTCTGTTCTCAGTTTTCTATAACTATAATCCATTAGCATATGTTTCCAGTTTACTGGAATAAGCATATGAAAACAACGTCGTTTTTCACTCAAAATTCGGAAAGCTTCTTGAACTTCAATTTTTGTTATTTCAATATATTTCTGTAGAATTAAGCGCTGATATTCATCAAAAGGTCTGTCAGTTAGTTTAAGCAGTCTTCGTGGGATGAACGATCTAGAAATGATAGAGGCTTTGTTTTTTATATTTTCAGGAAACCTACTAATGTTTGCTCCCACATTCATTTTTATTCAAATCATCAAACTAGTTTAAAAGTTTCTGTTTTTTCAAGTATGTTTTTAAGGGCTTTAAGGATTTGCAGCCCCGAATTTATAGACGCAGAATTTCGTAGAATTAATGACATAGGAATTAAATTAAAATATCCTAAAGTTTTAATTGACAAGTCTCTACAGAAAACTAGGCATATATTTTATTCTGACAAGAATAGGGAACCTTTTAAGAATGAGAATGTGCTGGCACTTCCATTCAATGAAATCTTTGCTTATATAAAAGATTTATTGAAAATATTCTAAGTAAATTTAGTTTTTAAAAGTTCAGGAACGGTAAAGAATGTCCTAATAAATAATTCTCCAAATCATAATAGTGGCTCTATTTACATAATTCCATGTACTGGTTGTGACAAGAAATATGTGGGTCAAACCGGAAAATTGCTTAACGACCGAATTAAACAACACCGATATGCAGTTAGGACAGGACAAATGTCTAGTGCCTTGTTTGTCCACATGAACGATTTTAACCACTGTATTGACTGGGAAAACTCCTTAGAGATTTTATTTTGTAAAAATCTTGTTAAAAGAAATATTATTGAATCTGCTTTTATTAAATATTTTAATATTCAAATTTTAAATCTCAGTTCTGGTCTTTTTAAACTAGACACTCATCTTGTTAATGAAATTGTAAGGAAGTACAATGTAAACATTTAGTTTAACGATTGTTATATTACTAGTGTTTTATTATAAACTACAATTGTTTATTAATTTTTAACGACTGTTTGTTATTTTAGCATATTGATGATGCTTTGCTAGTTTGTGGCTTTTATTTCAGTTTTGGTAGGTTTCTTTATTGTATGATTTTATTTTCTATTTCACTTTGTACCCTGAAGAAGTGTACATAATACACGAAAGCGCTTGGTACCTGGTCTTTTCCTTTCCTGTTTCCTGTGGATTTTACCCTTATATATATATATATATATATATATATATATATATATATATATATATATATATACATGTATATTTATATACATATGTATATATATATATATATATATATATATATATATATATATATATATATATATATATATATATATATATATATTCAATTATAATGAATAGACAAATTCTCAGCGGCGTGCGACAATCGAATGTAGTGTCTCCTCGGACAGACCGTCCTGCAGATAGTGTTCAGAATAGCAGCAGAAATACATTTTGATCTCTCTATATATACATAAATATGCATATAGATATGTAAAAATATCGATAAATAGATAGATGTATACCCTACTACTATTCTATTACCTTTTCTCATAAAAAGCAAAAGTGCCAAGGAATGAAATACGCACATAAACAAATAAGCTTGCAAAGCGAGTAAGTTCCAGCCTGCCTGGAATATCCCAACGGATCTCGACCGATAAATCACAAAGCGTTAGTAATGGAATGGCCAATATCACTTGAATATTCCATGACGGCGGTTTCGTGCACACCCGATCCAAGACAGCAGCTGAAGTTAATGCTGAATGGGTGATGTGTGGTGATTACATTACATTACATTACATTACTGTTATGAAGAAGGATGAATGGCCTTACCTAACTGCTTTATGGTCAAATTGGCCCAGGTATGAATAGGCTGTGGTGAGTAATCATTGTTGACGTAAATATGGGTCTGCGTATTCGGATGGTTTTTTTTTTTTTTTTTTTTTTTTTTTTCCTAGGGGACAGTTCCCCTCCGTCTTTCAAGTAAGCTTAACAAAAACGATTAGTATTGGTAAACAGCAAAAGTTTGAGCTTTGATTATATTCAGACCTTTTAAACTTTTTGGCTAATATATCTATTAACGGCAGATATCTTACTTAACTGTTGTTATTAATATTTTTAATGCATATATACATACATACATATATATATATATATATATATATATATATATATATATATATATATATATACATACATATATATATATATATATATATATATATATATATATATATATATATATATATATTTATATACATTTATAGATATACACACACACACACACATATATATATATATATATATATATATATATATATATATATATATATATATATATACATATATATATATATATATATATATATACATTTATATTTAAATACATATATATATGTATATATATATGTATATCTATCTATATATATGTATAATATATATATATATATATATATATATATATATATATATATATATATATCTATATATATATATATATATATATATATATATATATATATATATATATATGTATATATATAAATATAGCACAACAAAATAGCATAGCATAATAACATTAATTAACTGAATTTAACTCATTTTATGATAGCTATAGCATATTGCATTTTTTTTGCTTAAGAACATCCATGTAGAAATTAAGTTTAATGAATGAGGAATCAGTGAAATCAGTTAATTCTCAGACTCGAGAGGATTAGAATGAAATTTACATGTATTAAAGTGTCCAAGATATGGATTAGATTGCCAATCAGGTGTCCTCTTTCCAAAATTATTTTCAGTTGAGATTTCAGTTTTTAAGAATTCCATTACAGTTCAGTCACGAGTAAGGTCGGGTCTATTGCGTGTATTTTCATCTTCAAGTTCATTTCATGAAATTCGATTGCATGTTGGAATAAGGATCGCATATATGACTATATTTTTCACTATTACATTTGAACATTGTAAAAATTTAACGTGTAGGTTCTAGTATGCTTCTTTTTCTAAAATTGAATTACAGCTCATCTCGTAGACTAGTTTGCCAGAGCCGTCCAAAATAACGTCTAAATATTTAGATAGATATGAATATACACGCGTATAGATTCAATCATTCCCACCCTTTCCCCCTATCCTAACTACAACCAGCTGGTTCGGAAATTTAAGGGAGGGTCTCGTTTTCAGGCGTACATCTCGCAGTACCCTTCTCGCCGAGGTAAGACTACTCTCACTTTCCCTGAACGTGACAGGAAAGATATATATATATATATATATATATATATATATATATATATATATATATATATATATATATATATATATATATATATATATATATATATATATATATATATATATATATATAAGTGTGTATCTATGTCTCTGTATGTTTATATATATATATATATATATATATATATATATATATATATATATATATATATATATATATATATATATATATATATATATGTATACATACATATATATATATATATATATATATATATATACATATAACATATTCACCCAGACACAGGCACACACACACTTATATATATAACGGATTTTGAGCGATGCGAAAAATCTATTTTTGGGTGAGATGGCCATGTCGTCCTGATGGAAGTTCCTATAGGGTAGCTTCCTAGGGTATATTACAACTACGGCGATATTCCCAGAGAATTTACCTTAAGGTACCAGAATTCTAACTCCTGGAGCGAGTATCCCTCGTGAAAGGGATATCGCGACATATCAGAGGACGTATTCTAGACACGCCACATGGCAATCTACATCCTGGACAGAGATTTTGTCTCGTAGGAGGTGATTGGCGAGATACGAATTCGGGAAAGAAAAAGGGGAGCCGCTCCCAAGGCTTCCCTATCCCCCGATTCGTATGTGTGCCTGGCGCCAATCCTGGCGCCATCTGTATTCTTGTAGCGTACACGAGGTGCTAGAGATACTGTATGTAGGGAGGGGTCCTACAGCCCTTTCTTAGAAAGGCAAGGGCGGGTCCATCAGGACGACATGGCCATCTCACCCAAAAATAGATTTTTCGCTTCGCTCAAAATCCGTTTTTTGGGCTCAAGCCATGTCCTCCTGATGGAAGTGTACCAGAGCATTACTGTATCTGTGGATTCTCAGAACGTGCCGTACTCCCTGGAGGTAATTTTTTTTTTTTTTTTTCCCGGTCGACTAGACCTAGAGACCTAAGATGTTACCGTTATACATCTTTTCAACTAACTATAAACTATGTTAGAGCTTCCTGCCCCCTACAGGGAAGAGTCCTACTAGAGTCTGGAAAAGTCTCGAAGAGTACATATATCTATGTATGAATACCAGGCAAGCTAATATAGTGGTCTCGCCCTATATTAAGTAAAGCATAGTTTGTATAGAATCACTGCGTCAACATATATTGACAATACTTGTATTGGACAAAGGTTTATATCCGCATAGGAAGAAACTAATAAAACCGCCCTCGTCCCTTTATGGGACGGAGTCCTCCCATTAGGGGACTACATAAACCAATGCAACATAGCTTGCTTAACAGAACAATTCTATCAGAATTATCCCAGATAAGATACATAGAATTAAATGCTCAATTATACCAATAAATTGACACAGGTGAAAGAGACGCAAGGTTCTCAAGAACAAGTTTATTGACAGACAATAAACAGACAGGTTAACAACAAATATATATATATATATATATATATATATATATATATATATATATATATATATATATATATAAAAGAGGATAACCCAAAACTTTAAGCATAAGTATGATAGTAAACAGAACTTGTTTATCTGAAAGAAAAACCATTAAACGCCACTTTAATAAGATACCGAGGTATCAAGTCATAAAAGTCTGTATTACAAATCAATCACATTAGCGTTAGCAACGCTCGGCACACATGTCTTTACTTATGCTAGGTTCACCTTTGAAAGAAGGAACAGTCTATGTAGGCACTTGGTGCCCTCATTTAGTTTGTAGTACAGTATGTACCTACACACTCACCCTGGACTTAATCGTCCCAATTAAGACCACTGTTCCTCGCAGAGTTAAACAGTAGGGTTAACTACACGACCCACTGCTACCACAGATCTCTTAAGTTCCTCTACTTGCTTCGCATAGTGGCGAAAGAACACCCTGGAAGACTTCCAGCCCGTGTATGAACGGAGATGTTCAAAATCCATACAATTAAAGAAATTTAGGGATGAGGCAACTTTCCTCGGATCGTGACCTGCGGGTGTACTGTCAGGATCCGCTCTGCGAATAAAATATGTGATTTTCGCTCTGAGTTGATTCAGAGATAAATTTGAGCCTGATGTTTCTCCCCTGAATAGTTGACCACCCTTGAAGTCTGAAGTTCTACGAAGATAGACCTTTAGGCATTCTACTGGACATAGAGATGCATCTTCTTTCAGAGGGCAGATTCTCCAGGGACCCCACCTGTTGGTGGGTAACTCATTCTTGGCGAGAAACGTAGGATCCGGAAACAGGTTCAGATCCCCCCCATCCAGGAACTGAACACGACCTGCCTCTCTCGAGAGGGCTACGATCTCACTAACCCTGGCCCCGGACGCGAGTGCAAATAGGAAAATAACTTTTTGCGTCAAATCCTTTAACGCACATTCTTCATTGCTCAACAGGGAGGCGAAATGAAGAACTTTGTCTAAAGACCATGAGATGGGCTTTGGAGGTGCTGAAGGTCTGAGCCTAGCGCAGGCTTTCGGAACTTTATTAAAGATCTCGTTACCTAGGTCGATCTGGAAGGCAAATAAAATGGGTCTCATCAAAGCAGATTTACACTCTGAAATCGTGTTAGCTGCCAACCCTTGGCCATGGAGGTGGATGAAGAAAGATAAGCAGAAGTCTGTTGAGATCTCCTGCGGATTCTTTGCCTTTACAAAGGCCACCCATTTTCTCCAAGATGACTAATATTGCCTTCTAGTCGATTTGCACTTATATTCCTCTAGGAAGTCTATGCTGGCTTTCGAAATCCCGAAACGCTTTCTCACCGCAAGGGCGAGAAAATCATGAGCTGCAGGGTCCGGGTTTTCTGTAATGAAGCGCAGACAGTCGACTTCTGGACTCGCTGGGTCAGAACTGGATGTGGTAGCGGCACAAACTTCATCTGTAGTTCCAACTTGTGGGCCACTATTGCCGCTACCCCCTTGAAGGATCTCAGTTTGTTGAGGACCCTCAACAGAAGGTTGTGAGGAGGGAACAGATAAATCCTGGACCATCTGTTCCAGTCGAGGGACATCGCGTCCACTGCTTCCGCTAAGGGGTCCTCGTACAGGGACACGTACAGGGGCAACTTCTTGTTGTCTTTCGTCGCAAAGAGGTCTATCTGCAGTTCTGGGACTTGATTCAGAATGAAGGAGAATGATCCTGCGTCTAAGGACCATTCCGACTCTATCGGTGTGAACCTGGATAGAGCGTCCGCTGTCACATTGCGGACTCCTTGAAGGTGAACTGCCGACAGGTACCACTTCTTCTTTTCCGCCAATCGGAAAATGGCTAACATCACCTGGTTGAGAGGTGGTGACCTCGACCCTTGTCGATTCAAGCATCTCACAACCACCTCGCTGTCCATCACCAATCTTATGTGGATCGAGTGACGCGGGGAGACTTTCTTTAAGGTAAGGAGCACTGCCATAGCTTCTAGAAAGTTTATATGAAAGGTCCTGAATAGCTTGGACCAAGTCCCCTGGACTTTTTTCCGATGAGAGTGACCTCCCCATCCCTCCTTTGAGGCGTCTGAGTGAATCGTCATCGACGGGGGAGGTGGCTGAAGAAGAACCGACTTCTTTAGATGTCTGGCTTGGGACCAAGGCCTGAGAAGAGTACGTAGCCGAGGCGGCACTGGTCTTCTCAGATCTCTTCGCGCGTTTGATGCATACCTTCTCCAAACTCCGGTTGCATCCTTTAGCTGTGCTCTTAGCACTGGGTCTGTCACTGAAGCAAACTGGAGAGAGCCTAGTACCCTCTCCTGTTCGCGTTTTGATATTCTTTCGGAATCTAGAAGTCTCTTGACAGAGCCCGCTATCTCCTTCCTTTTCTTCGTAGGGATGGAGAAACTGTGTGACAAAAGGTCCCAGTGGATTCCCAGCCACTGGAACTTTTGGGATGGAGAAAGTCGAGACTTTTTTCTGTTGATCTTGAAGCCTAGGTACTCTAGGAACTGGATCACCTGACTGGAAGCTTGCAAGCATTCGGTCTCGGATGCTGCCCACACCAGCCAGTCGTCCAGGTAGGCTACTACCTGAATTCCCTTTAGGCGTAATTGTTTGAGAGCTGCGCTCGCAAGCTTCGTGAAAATCCTTGGGGCTATGTTTAGCCCGAATGGCATGGCTCTGAAGGCGTATAGTCTCCGTTGTAGCCTGAACCCTAGGAAGGGGGAGAGTCGACGGCTGATTGGAATGTGCCAATAGGCGTGTGACAAGTCTATAGAGACTGAGTATGCCCTCTTGGGCAGTAAGGTCCTTATGTGTTGCAGTGTTAGCATCTTGAATTTGCAATTCACTATGAACTTGTTGAGTGGCGACAAGTCCAGAATGACTCTGAGCTTTTCCGAGTCTTTCTTGGGAACACAAAACAGCCTCCCTTGGAATTTGATGGACTTCACCTTTCGGATCACCTTTTTCTCCAACAGTTCTTGAACGTACTCCTCCAGAACGGGGGTGGAGTGTTGGAAAAACCGAAGGCACGGGGGTGGAGTGCTGTACCAGCTCCAGCCCAGTCCATTCTTGAGTAGGCTTTGGGCCCAGGGATCGAAGGTCCAGCGATCCCAAAATTTCATCAGTCTCCCTCCTACCGGTATTGTTTCACTTGGACTGCCGTCCTGAGGTCTTGCCTCCCTGACCACGACCACCTCTGAATCCCCTTCCCCTTGAGGGGCGCCTAGACGAGCCTCTGGCTGCTCCTCTAGGTTTTGCACGAAAGGAAGAAGACTGTCCTTCGAACGTTGGGGTGAATGTGGTTGACTGACCTGGCACAGCCTGGGGTACCCACTGAAAAGTAGTCGGGGTTTGTGCCACCATCTGGGGCACTGGAGGCAATGGCAATTGCAGTTGCTGTTGCTGTCTAAAAGGCTTGGCTGGCCGAGACGGTAGCCTAGTCCTCATATTCTTCCTCTTTGGTTGAGGACCCTCATCCGGGGAAGACTTTCTTTTGATAGCCAGGCCCCACTTCTGGAGAAGGTTTCTATTCTCCACGGCGGCCTTATCAACAACTTCTTTGACCACATCGGTAGGGAAAAGGTCTTTTCCCCAAATGTTGGAGGAGATTAACTTCCTTGGCTCGTGTCTCACCGTAGCCCCGGTGAACACGAACTCCCTGCAAGCTCTCCTTGCCTTGACGAAGCCATAAAGGTCCTTTGTCACTGTGGCTAGGTGAGACTTAGCCACTACCATGAACATTTCATGGACCTTGGGGTCACTTGCCATCGTCTCAAGAGTAGTCTGATGAGACATTGAGGTAGCCAGTCTTTCTTTTGTCTCGAACTCTCTTCGTAAAAGAGAGTCGGACAGCTTGGGGAGGTCCTCGCCGAATTGCCGTCCGGCAATATCAGCCTCCAACTTTCCCACTGAGAAAGTCAGATGGACATCCTTCCAGTCTTTGTGGTCCATAGGCAGGGCCAGCGACAAGGGTTTACACTCCTCCAGGGAGGGGCAAGGCTTGCCGGCCTCGACTGCCTTTAGGACAGCCGCAAACCCTTTCTGTAGAAAGGGGAAGGCTCTGGCAGGAGAGGACACAAAAGAAGGGAGCTTCTTGCTCAATGCAGCTACCTTCGAGTTAGAGAAGCCCCTCTCTTTCATCGAGGATGAAAGTAGGGCTTGAGCCTTAGCGTGGTCCATAATTATGACCTCCTTCGGCTCTGTCTCCTCCCTTGAAGCTGGTTCTTTTCTCAGCCGGACATAGCAGTCCGGATATGATACCTTGCTGGGCCAGAATTCCACCTCCTCTAGGGGAACTGAACCCAGCTTATCCGAGATGACGATCTTTCCAGTCGTCATCGGCATGTGCTCAGCATACCTCCATGGGTTAGCATCTGAGCATAAGCTAAGGTCTTTCACATTGAGCCTTTTCCGGGGCCCACGTGATTCTGCCAGGGACTGCATACGCAGTTCCATAGCAGCCGCCTTCTCCTGATTCTCCTTCTGCATTTGTTGGATCATTCCAACAATCGAAGAGAGGGCCTGTCCCAGTTCTACTGGGAGACGGGCCGATGTTGAGGGGATAGGCTCCGGAATCTGAACCGGAGTAGCCGACACCTCGTCGACCTCATCCTCTACGACATCCGGGGTTTGAACTTCATCCTGACCTTCTGCCAGGAGGTCTTGTTCCAAACGTTCGTCCAGGTCAGACATCCTGTCATCTAACTGGATGTCTTGCATCGCGACTGCGACTTCCACGTCCACCTGGACTTGATCTTGAGGGATCTCCTCTTGAGGCTGGGGAATCACTGCATCAGCTGATGCCTGGGGGAAAAAGATACGCCCTCATCTTCTCACTTGGAAGATAAGGGCCAGAGGTGTTCTTCTTGAAGCCCCTTACCCAAGTACGAAGCTTCTCCCTTGCTATATCCCTTGATTCCGCCGTTCTAGGGGAATCAAAAGCCTCAGTAATCAGGTTAGTGCATACAGTACATACCTGAGGGTCCCAATACTGGAGATCATCCTTGGAGACAGCGCATGCTGCGTGTCTCCTACAACACTCATGTCCGCAGAGGTTCTTGCTGCGGACGTTGCAGAAAACATTTCCGCACTTCGGAGGGTCCTCCTGTAAAGAGAAGAAATTTCCATGAGTATCAAGTGAACTATGTATCACTGGATATGCATAGTATAGCATAACAATTCATAAAGGAAAGACACACACTTGTGTTTCCCTCACAACCCATTGTTGCAGCCTTCCAGATAATAAAATCAAAATGGTTTATCTCTTCTAGAGTAACCAGTGCAAGGTTTCCAGAGGAAACAGGTGGAGCTCACACCTAAGCAATGATTTTAAAAACCTGGATAATAGACAGGAAAGAACTCAGCTTCCTATCAGAGGGCAACAGCAAAGGGATGTGCAAGAAAACACAATAGTGTTAGAAGACACAGTGCTGTACCAAAACCCTTACCATAGTTTTCTTCTTACTGTATATGTTATACTGAAGAATACTAGTACAGTATAGGGGGATGTGTGCCGGCCTGCCTTTGCCGGCCGGCACACACCACAACTAGCTTTAAAGTATACTACTTAACAGCTATAGGGCGGCAGCACTCTGGTTCAAATGCCTGTGCCGGTCGGCAGCAACTGCCGGCCGGTAACAGCCAATGTTGGCCGGCAATGGCTGCCGGCCAACAACTACACAAGGTAGTACCCAGCTGCCGGCCACACTCTTGGTGACCGGCAGACAAGGGCTGACATAAGCCGGCCAGCAAAGGTACAAGACCGATGCCAGCCGGCAGCAAAAGAACCAGAGGACTACACCTGCCCGGCTGCCGGCCTCATAGGCCGGCAGCCGGGTCAGGTACACCACTAGAAGAAAAATAGAATGGATGCCGGGATAAGAGTGTACACTACCTCCAAGCCCGGCAACCGAAAGAGTGCATATAAGGAAGGGGAGAAACTAATTCAGGCTTCCTGACCAATGCCGTCTGGCTCTGCCGGCAGGCATGGATGAGGGACCAAGAGAGGTCCGGGCAGCACCCGAAAACATAAGACCCTTGCCGGCCAGCAGCTCTGCCGGCCGGCAAGGGGCTGAGTCAATTCCACATCCTAACCTATACTAGGTCCAGATGTAGAACGACGTACAGTACAGTAAGACCCCTGCCGGCCAGCAGCTCTGCCGGCCGGCAAGGGGCTGAGTCAATTCCACATCCTAACCTATACTAGGTCCAGATGTAGAACGACGTACAGTACAGTAATGGCTCGGCCATTACGAAGAAAGAGGGGGAAGGGACAAGAGGGTCCTGCCAACCTTGCTTTAGTGACAGATCACCCGCAGCCAAGAAACTTATCTTAGCCTAAGGGAGATCTAAGGGGAAAGGCCAGCAATACTTGCCAGCTCCCAGAGCACCAAAGCAAGGAAGGCGTTGCTACTCCCAGGGAAAGAACTTATCCTCCCCCCGAGAACAGCAACAAGGACTAGTCTGGTAGATCACAAAAGAAGGAATCATATCCACAGAAACCTTCGGTAGTGACCTAAGGGAGCTAAGCTCCCTTTGTCTGTGTTAGGTCAGCGAGGGGGACTCAGCCCCAAGCCAGACAACACAGACTCAGACTAAAAAACTCTGTTGTTCTGTCCCTCTTGAACCATAACTACAGGAAAAGGAAGGTACAGTAACACCCTAGTATAGTTTTATCGAAAATAAATTCGGAAAAAAACCACTTAGGGATAAGCCCAAGGCTTAAACAGAGGGAAAGGGATTGCATACCTTCTCCGAAGAAAAGAAAGCAACCGGGGAGTATGATAAAGTATACTAAGGCTCCATAAGCAACTAGCCTAGGCACCAAGAGAATCGATTACCTAAATCACCGAAACTCACTCGTATACTATCTTGGAAATACTCCACACAGTCTAAAATGTATAAAATATAGCCTAAAGCTTCAATAAAATTTTAATTACACTCGGAAAAACCATAATCATGCATGAAGTACTAGGACCAAACGACTAGGCTACATGGCCTAGCGTAGGCCAGAATGGCGAATACTTCGCCAAATAATACTAAGCACGAAAGGAAATCCTATGTAATGCTAAATAGCTAAAATTTATTAAAGCAAAACAACCAGGAATGTCGCTCTGACTAACTAATTTATACCTAGCGAGCGACAGCGTCCAAGACGCCTCTGGTAGGCTACGGCTCTTGTATCAAAGATTAATCCTATTAATCAATCAAAATTTTACCAAGAGCCTACATTTATACATAAAAGACACTATACTCAACTTATCAGAGGCCGACGAAGACGGAGAAGCCATGAAAAGTAGAATAAATCCAAGATTTGCGAGAAAAACAGGAAAAAAAACACCGAGTTGTTAAGCTACGCAAAAAGGAATACAGATGGCGCCAGGATTGGCGCCAGGCACGCATACGAATCGGGGGATAGGGAAGCCTTCGGAGCGGCTCCCCTTTTTCTTTCCCGAATTCGTATCTCGCCAATCACCTCCTACGAGACGAAATCTCTGTCCAGGATGTAGATTGCCATGTGGCGTGTCTAGAATACGTCCTCTGATATGTCGCGATATCCCTTTCACGAGGAATACTCGCTCCAGAGTTAGAATTCTGGTACCTTAAGGTAAATTCTCTGGGAATATCGCCGTAGTTGTAATATACCCTAGGAAGCTACCCTATAGGAATCTTCCATCGGACGACATGGCTTGAGCCCAAAAATTATTTATATATATATATATATATATATATACATATATAGTATATATATATTATATATATATATATATATATATATATATATATATAGTATATATAGATATAGATATAAGACATATATATATATGTGTGTGTATATATATATATATATAGTATATATATATATATATATTATATATATACATATATATATATATATATATGTATATATATAGCCTATATATATATATATATATATATAGATTATATATATATATGTATATTATATATATATATATATATATATAATATATATATATATGTAATATATATATATATATATATATTTATATATTATATATATATATATATATATATATATATAAAATTACATATGTACTATATATACAGTATGTATATATATATATATATATATATATATATTTATATATATATATATATATACACATATATATATATACATACATAGAGAGAGAGAGAGAGAGGTGAGAGAGAGAGAGAGACTTGTATGTTATTATATACGGGAGATAGAAGGATACGAAATAGAAATCCTTACATATTCTGAAGCCTCCTAATGTTTTATGCTGCATGTGACACATCTACTCCTATTATTGAATAATTAAGTCTAGTTCTAACCGAAATTAACAATTCAAATACATAGTTAATTACGGAATTTCTAGAAGGAACGTCGTAACACACACTCTCTCTCTCTCTCTCTCTCCCTCTCTCTCTCCTCTCTCTCTCTCCATCTCTCTCATCTCCTCGTCTCTCCTCTCTCTCTCTCTCTCTCTCTCTCTCTCTCTCAAGAAAATCAGAGTAAAAGCAATTTCTTGAACATTTTATCGATGAGGTAAATTAGCGAAAAACCGTAAGTTTTCAATTCATGTTACTTCAAGAAGTATGAATGATTCATTTATACTTTTCCTTTATCATTCATTAATTCACAAAAAGAAGTTATAATTCAGTGTTATTTTCTGGCAAACAAATAAACTAAATGATAGTTCAACCTCTGGGAAATATATGTTGCTCCAATTATAAGTTTTCTTTAGTATTAGTTAAATTTTTTTTTATTGTTTTATTACTGCAATAGATTGGATATATCAATTATCTATTAATCAGCTGAGAATTCCATGATCAGACCACGGGGTGTCATTGATTTGTAGCTACTAGAGAGAGAGAGAGAGAGAGAGAGAGAGAGAGGAGAGAGAGAGAGAGAGGAGAGAGAGAGATTTACATAATATTCTCCGGTAGCATTCACCAAAATAATACTGTATGTTCTTACCAGTTACACAGGTAATCTTTGTATACGATTAGTTATTATAAGTTTGGAAACAGAGAGAATGAATGAAAAACTCAAAGATGAAAGGAAAAAAATAAGATATAAATAATTTTGATAAGAATAAAGTCATTTAAATATCATCATCAGCCGTTACTAGTCCACAGCAAAACAAAGACCTCAGACATGTAATTTCACTTTCATCCATCGGTTTCTTCTCTTTCTATGCCAGTCCACACCCGCTAAGAATTTTAGTTCGTCAAGCCAATCGTCTTCTCTTTCTTCCCCTGCTTCGTTTGTAATCTCTAGGGACCCAATCTGTTATTCTTAATGTCCATTCATTGTCGATCTTTCTCATTATATATGCTGCCGA